>NC_053185.1:13636363-13939393 GCF_905163445.1 Pararge aegeria | reverse complement strand
TAAGTTTACTCCCGTTTATTATTATACATATATTATATGGATATTATTTCTCGGAGAGTTGATAAAGTTGTGGGAAAAAGATTCCCCGGGGAGATAATTGTGTCCTGCCCATACTAGCCGTTCTGAAGCCTCCCACTAGATCAAACAAGAGAAAATTCTGAAATCATAAAATTCCATACTACCCCCGCAGAAATTCGAACCCGAGACCTCCCACTTATATGACCTCAGGGCTGAACACTGCGCTAGGGTGGTCGTTAAACTCAGCTTAATCAATTATTACTTATGTAATTTGCGTCACAGATATTTGATTTAATCTCTCTATGGGAAACCTAAAAGTACCACAAATTAACTAGTTCACGGTTAAATTGATATTATCATGAAAGATCGTCCAACGTTGGATATGTGATTTCCAAAGTTTTCACGGTCCAATGCGGTTTCTGTCCAACGAACAATTTATTTTGTTTGATGTTTGTCCTTCCGAGCAGTATTTCAATTAAAACTAAGTTTCCCTACAATTTCCACCTTTGAAAATAAAAACTAGCGTACTGCGTAAGTGCTCGTAGAACAACAGTGGAAATTAAATTAATGCAGCTCACTGATGTACGCTTGAAAAAGCAGTGCTAGTTTTAAAGGTTACAGTGGCGTGTTTTGAAGGGTTAGGGTGGAGGTATCCAGTGAACCAACTCTGTTCTACCTACAATTTTGTTACCATAAGGGTTTGATTTTCATTGGTCGATAACTCGTCATTACCACGCGCGTAGTGTATCCCCAAGGATGGGATCATGTAAAAAACATCACAGTATTACAGAGGCTAGACAAGAATCTGGAAATTCTTAAAACTATTAAGAAAAGAAAGATAGAGTATTTTGGTCATATTATGAGAAACAATAAATATGAACTCCTTCAGCTTATTATTCAGGGGAAAATAGTCGGCAAAAGACCACCTGGCCGAAGAAGAACATCTGGCTAAAAATTTATGCCAATGGTTTGGGAAAAGTCCAGATAGCTTTAATGGTTGCCAATCTCCGATAGGAGTCGGCACTGCAAGAAGAAGAAGAAGGACGGTATAGTGGCTAACCAATAGTGACCGTATACTTTTTGTAAACCTAAACTAGGTATGAATGTAGTTGTGCTAATAATCTTGCAGTAACACGATAGATATGAATGCTTCATGTTACAGTGGCGTGTTTCCAATGTTTGGGGTGGAGATATCCAGTTAACTAACGTTGTTATACCTAGAGTTTGGTGTTGGGTTTATTTTCATAGCTCGTAACTCAGCAATACTACGCTCGCAGGGGATCCCCAAAGATAAGAAGTATCCCATTTTTGGGGATGGGAGGAAGGGAGGAAGAGTACACTAGCCTACTGGCTACTACCTTTTTTCAAATTCAAATTTAAAATTCATTTATTTCAAGTAGGCCTTAGATAAGAACTTTTGAAAAGTCAAGTATCTATGTTTGTAGTGACGATATTAATTAATTAATTAATTTAATTATTTATATCGGTTTCGAGGGCAGATTATACCGAGAAGAAACCGGCACGAAACTCAACCATTGCTCTTTTCCAAAAATTTAAAAATCATTGATGTATCTTGTGTCAGATTAAAGGAGAGCGGCTTGCTTCCCAGCGACCTTCTCATTAAGTAATTCATCAATGGTAAAGTAACTACGATGTATTAAATGTGTTTTGATACATTCTTTAAACTTATGTAAAACTAAATCTAATATTAACTTCGGTGTCATTTTATAAAAGCTTATACTCCGCGCCACAAAGGTTTTCTGCACTTTTTTTATGACAATAAGCTTAAATCACTTATAGTGAATCTAAAGTTAACGAATTTAGTTATGGCAATAACCTTACACTAATGCGATAGATGTATGAACACTTCATAAGAGACTGTTCCGACTGAAAATAGAAATTTCAGTTCAATTGGAATAAAACTGACTATTAACCGCTTACTTGCTTTTATGTTTTTCATATTATTATATACATTTGCAGGTAGACTTTCTAATGAAAAGCGCAGTGTACTTTAAAGATGTAACATTAAAACGACTAGATAAATTACATGGAGTGAAAAAGTGTCATCATCTTTGTAGTAGGTATAAACTTCGGGTATTAAAGAAATTGTGATCGGAGGGGAGTTGTATGACGTACTCGTATGTGATAAATTTTAACTAAAAGAAATAAATATAATAACAAATAAATGATAATAATAATAATTATAGTAATAATAATAATAATAATTATTAATAACACTTTTATTTATTTTCAGCTCAGGTTAATAAGGGTTTTTATATTATTTATAATTGATTATTTCATTTAAAAGTAATTATTTGAAACTATAGATACGTCTATAATAACAAATAAATGTTGCGCAATGAAATTACGGTTGGAAGTCATATTTTCCAGTTTAAAAACAAAACTTCTGAACCGATTTTGATATAATTTATCTGTGGCCCAATCTGAAATTATATTTTTTTACCAACACTGTTTAACCAACTTTAGTCACCTATTAATAACGTCACCGCATTAAAAACCTGTTCTGTTTTATATAATTAATCATCTTCATCAGCATATTAACCCATTATTGGCCCACTACAGGCTTCGGGTCTCCTCCCAAAATAAGAAGGGGTTAACGTCGTCCACCACGCTGGCCCAGTGCGTATTAGTAGACAAGTCTACTAATACGCACACCTTTCAGAACATTATGCAGTACTCTCAGGCATGCAGGTTTCATCACGATGTTTTTCTTCACCGTTGAAGCAAGTGATATTTAATTTTCTTTAAATTGGAGCAAATGGAGCTGCTTGCAGCTACCTATACTCTCCTTTACCAGAATACTTTTGTCAGATTACCGTACTTTCTTTTCTTGAGACCGCTGCGATTTATTTCTCTCTGTATTATTACATTCCCTGTTTTCCCATTATCCTGGTCATTCCTGGTACGGTTATCTGAAAAAGGTATTCTGGTTAAGGTAATCTGGTAAAGGTGAGTATGAGTAGCTGGCAAGCAGCTACACAAAGAAGTGCCATCCACTTCCATTACATTCTTTACGGGAAAGGACATCACTAATGCAGACCTGCCAAATTAGTTTAGAGAGATGTGTGCAACAGAATTAGCACCATTGACACAAGTCAGTCTGGTCTCGGCCGGCGCGACATACATTTTTAAATTATTCGGTGACGTGACGGAACCATGACTGATGTGTACGAATGAACCTTAAAAGCGTGTTCTTATGAAACAGCCGCCCGCAGCTTTACTTACGTTAAGTTCAATTTTTGATTTGGTAAATTTTTACTACAAAGGTTTAAAAAAAGCCTTGCTGCTAATAGAAAAATGTGAACGGAAATTACTTAACAAAATAGAAACTTACATATAAGCTGTGCGTTGATAGATCAGTCAGTCAGTCAGTCACCTTTACCTTCTATATATGTAGATTTACTTACTTGTAAAATATTTTCATTAATTTATTTAACAGCTTAGCGACGGACCTTATTTCAGTAGAGTGGTAGACGTATTATTTTACAGATTTTCTCGGGATCAGCATATCTGAAGTGCGGTTGCCATCGTCCTCGTCTTTAAGGCCCATTCTTTTTTTTAAGTGCTCTCAATTGGAATTAAGTTATTCCGTCCAATGTCGCTTGTTTCGCAAAACTCGAGCTCAAAAGGAAGAAGCTCGAGTGTAGACATTGAAATTCTTTCCGACAAAGTTCGTAATAAGTTCGTTTTAAAATCGGTGACAGTCTACAGAGTTGAATCTTTTTGCTATTGGAGGCTAACTTGTCTTTTTTAGACAATGATTTTGTAAGGAAAAAGAGAAAGATACTCGTAGGTTTAATAAGCGTCACATAACATTAAATACGATGGACAAGTACAAAGTGCTTCGCTTCGTTATTTCTAGTACGCACGGCAAAGATCGGGAATTCTCTTGCACCCTACTATCTATAATCATCATCATCATATAATAAAATCATATCATAAATATATATGTTTATTTACCACCACCCACCTTTTTCTTGAGCTGTGTTTAACGCCTTTGGTTGCCTGGAAGGGATCGCTATGTAGCGATAAGGCCGCCAAATTGTATGCTTTTTGTTAAATTTCTATTTATAATTTTACCATAAGTGTATGTGGTGTACAATAAAAGTGTATTCATTCATTCATATCAAGCCTTTGCCGGCCCACTACAGGGCACAGGTCTCCTCCCACAACGAGAAGTCTTTAGGCCGTAATCCACCACGCTGGTCCATGCGGTTTTGTGGATCAACCTATAACACCTTGTTACAAAGATTGAAAAGGCATCTTCTCGATTGTCAACTATCATTATCAATTTCTCAATTAAAAAGCGGCGTTTTCACTTGTATAATATTTATTACAACTTGTCCACGTAGTAGTAGTTAGGTAACTCTACGAGTATTTTGAAATCGGGCGGACATAAGAAACGATTAACATTTTATTAACATCATGTCCCAAAAATTGGTCCCGACTGGTGACCCAAGAGCTGGCGCTTATTTAGCGCAGCGGCTAAGTCTAGCAATTCAAATAGCGCCAGCATTTTGGGTACCATGCCCATAAGCGAACCGCTACAAGGCTTATATTTATTGCAAATATAAATTTTAGTTTGTAATTATTATTTCCCTAGAAAAATATATTTTTCATTTTTTTATTAATAAAGATAAAAAAAGGAACGCTTAAAATGTAATAAAGCTAACTCATTTTGTGTTAAGAACAATACATCTACAAGACTTCATATTTCATTTCACATAACCCGCTAAAATTCACCACAGAAATGCAAGAAAAATTATAAAACGCGGTACTTACACGCAAATTAGTAAGCACTTGCCTAAATGAACTGTAATTATGTCCATTAAGTGATAATTATAACAGGTGAAGTAACCATGCCAAGTTGTGTGGGGACGTTGTTGCTCGATGCACGGAATAATTGCGTGGCCTTCTCAACTCGCCAGTGCAGCTCCGGCTTGAGTATGCCCAGCTAAACCACTTAGCTAGGAATTCATAACATAAAACTAACTGGTATTAGTAGGCACTTAGTTTTTACACGGTTGTTGTTCTAATATGGGCATGAGAATTAAAAGTGTTTCCTGTTAAAACTCAGTTGATAGTTAAACGTTTGTTGTTTTTTCGTACATTTTACTTTATATAACTAAACTAGGTTAGGACCAAATTTATAAATGTAGATACTGTGGTGTTAGACGTTTTGGTGATAAAATTAAAAAAAAAACAAAAATGTTTTATTCGTGACATAACATGTTAACACTAATGTTAGGTGATGGTTACAGCATTCGTTAACTTAAAACTAAAGCTAGGAGGGTTCCAAACGCGCCCTGGTCTAAGAAGAGCCCACAACAAACTTAGCCAGGTTTTTTCTTGTTATTACCATCTCACAGTCGAGTTAATGTTTAGCTTTGAAGTTAGAGCAATTCATACCCAAGCTAATTTATTATAAATGCAATCCTTAATATTATTATAGGATTTTTCTATAAGCTTACGTTTTATATAAACTTCTTAAGACATCTTAAGGATTCCATCTGGTAATTGGTGATAAAATGGCCACATAGTTACCCTTAAATTAATTACAAATTTTATGCAGCCTAGTAAACTGCACTACAAGTTTACTTTTACTCCTAATATTAATATTGTTATAATCCACTTTCTTTTTAAATTTTGCTCTATTTTTATGTACATAAATTAAATTTTCTAATATGTATTTATACACCGTCATAATATATGCTATATAGATAGTACACTCAATATCATAATTAGTCTATTATCATCCCACTGTTGGCCACAGGTTTTCTCTTTCATAGGACAGAGGGTTTCTAGAGCATAAGTCAACCACGTAATAACAAAATGTATCCTGATAAATGGTTTTCAGTATTAATAAAATACAGTCAACCGATTTCCTTGCTTGATTTGAATTTTATTCAATCACATTCGTTTTACAGTCTGATAGATTCCGCTTTGATATCTAATGTGGCACAGTAAACATTTGGTGGTTAGAACCAAATATTTACGGTTGCAAACAGAGTTGCAGCGAATCAGTGAGTGTATAAAAATTCCCCCACCTTACGTTACATGCTAAGCATTTTTTATCTTAACATTGTCTTGGGCGAACATTTATAATGCTAAATGGTGATAAGTCTTTCATCGGTTGCCGTATTAAGCGGGTTAGAATAGCTACAAGGCATTATTGCTTATGTTGCCAAGCAGACATGTCTAATTGCCTGCAAAATTCAGTCGCATAGTTGAATTGACAATGGGCGGGGCACTTGGATGCTGTGGTATCAAGGTGTTGGAACGGCAAACTCGAATCGGTACACGCAATGTTAGTAGACCCCTGGGCAGATAGACAGACGGCATCAAACGAGTTGCAGGGAGCCGCTGGGCTCAAGCGGCACAAGACCGTGGAATTTGGAACTCCCTACAAAATAAAATACTTATAAAGCAGAGGACATACATCGATATAGCGATACATTGAGTAAGATGAAGATTCTTGCGTTTAATCAGCTGCCCCAGTGTATAGGAGCACGGTCTAATCTCTATCTCGAATGCCAAAGAGGGCTGTGCCTGCAAAGCAATATAACAGGCTTATGATTATGCTTGCATTAATATAAGTGCTATAATTCTGAATAGTTACCTCTCTCTCACTCCTGGTATTCAGGGCTCCCATCATTGCTTGCTGTGACTACATACAGTCTTGGTGGGATCGGCTTGGGAATTGTTCATCCCCTTGCTGGGAATAATCTTCTCCGCTTTCTTCTTTGAGTGGCGCAGTGGGCAGCGACCTTGCCTTCTGAGTCCAAGGTCGTGGGTTCGATTCCCACAACTGGAAAATGTTTGTGTGATGAACATGAATGTTTTTCAGTGTCTGGGTGTTTATCTGTATATTATAAGTATTAATGTGTATTATATTCATAAAAAAAATATTCATCAGCTATCTAAGTACTCATAACACAAGCTACGCTTACTTCGGGGCTAGATGGCGATGTGTGTATTGTCGTAGTATATTTATTTATTTATTTATTCTGGAAATTGTTGGTCATTTCAGTATGATTTACTAAACGTCTATGCTACGAAACCCTCTACGCCATGTACAGGTAACTTGGAACGCAGCCTAAGATCAACTGTGATAAACTAGAAAGAGAACAGCAGTTTTAACTGATCGCCTACGTTTATCCATAGGCTGGTTTCCACGTGTGATCAGTAGATAACATCCATTGTTCCAGAATCGTAAACCACAAATATCACTAAACCCTTTCCACCAGTGTCGGTGGCTATGAACAAGAACGTTTAATCTAACTTGGCCAGTTAGATTAAACGTTCTGGCCAAAATCTTCCACCAGCTCAACACGTTCTTTTGAGAACGTGTTGACACGCTCAACACGTTCTTTTAAATATATTGACACAAATTAATATTATTTGAGAATAATAATATTAATTTGTGTCAATATATTTAACACCTTATTTTCGCGTGGAAATAATATTTATGTTTCGCCAGCACTCATAAATTGTATGATGCGGGGATGAGTAAAGACCGGCGGTTCGATTCCCGATGCAAAGCGATAAAGCGTGTGAAAGATTCATCATGGCCCCCGAGGGACCGATTCCTTTTCCAAGTTGTAGCCGACCTCCCGCCCTCTTGCCCTCTTATATCATACTTTTCAAAATCTACCTCAACTTCTTTCAAAAGCTTTGCTTGTGGTTCTGTGATCTAAACTTTTGATATTTCCTTCATTTCTCATTTTACCCATTTTTAAAGATTTGTACCAAAATGCTAAATGGTGAGGATTAGTCCGTCTAACACTACTTCACCTTTGTGCAACTACCTACTAATGCTGTAAACTTAAAACTTCAAAATTCATTTATTTCAAGTAGGCCTAGTTTATAAGCACTTTTAAAACGTCAGTCTGTTTTGGTGTGACTTTAGGTACCACCATTTTGTTGTGATTGGTGACAACACTCCAGGGTCTTGTGCTAACTCCAGTGACTAGTTTGAGGTCGTCTGTCCATCTAGTGGGGGATCTTCCATCGCTGCGTTCTCCGGTTAATGCTCGGAGCATTGCGCCCATTGTCACTTGAGCTTCGCAACTGAGATAGTTTGAAAACTCTATTTCTTCACAGATCTCCTCCATATTGAATAACGTAGATATTTTATTACCCACTGAATGACTCTTCCTCTTGAATCCAATACGCTCGCTAATAATCATGCTAATAAGCAAAATGCTTTTTTTTCTAAGATAATTCATTACAAAAAGTAATAACATAACATTTACAAAGTATGTTATACAATTGCAAAGTTTTTGCGTGCAGCGTATTTAGATAGCAATACATAGTAGGATCATCGTCATTAGTTAATATTACCCACCGCTGGGCACATTCTGTTGTTTTGTTAAAGTGAGTGAGTGAGTTTTATAATATATACCAACCACCCTTTGCGGGTTTGGCAGGGTAAGGTAAGATGAAATAACTTATTTCTAATTTAAAGCTTTTGAAAAGCCCCAGAGACGACAGCTCCCGCTCTAGAGATGTGCTGATTCTGAGAAAATCTGTAAAATAATACCCTGCGCCAGTTAAGCCAGTCCTTGCTGATGCAATAAAAATAAATACTCCGGGACTAAACTACAAAATAACGAAGTCCTTGTTCAGCTTAAAATAATTAAGATTCTTTGTCCCGGGCACGACAGTTTAACTTTGCTGCATAGTGTCTGCAATCTTGGTGAAGGTTACGATGAATGTATTTTTGCAATATTGCTTAAGCGGCTTACGCTTTTTTTGTAATTTACTTGATATTGCGTTGTGATTCAAAAAGAAATAAATGTCTGATGTCGTTGATTTAAAATTGTAACTACTTTACAATGTACTGAAAAGTTATTACATTTAATATTATAATAGGTCCTTATCAGTTTAATATCAGAAAATCGGCGAAGGTACCGAACCATAGCCGATTTGCTGTTATTATGCTTAACCAAGAAAATAAGACTTTAATTTGTTATCATCATCATCGTTAGCCCTAGCTATTTATATTAGCTACTTGTAGTAGCACTTCTCCGTTACTGATTAATTTTGTGTTATATAAAAAAAAATATATATATAATTATTTGAACACGCACAGCAATAATAATTTTAATAAATTTTTAATCCGATTTTAGTTTTTTTATATACGGTAGAAAAAAAAAAAAAATTACAATAAAATGTAGATAAGTTATAGAATGTACTTAAAAATAATATTAGTATATAAAATGAATTTCTAGTATCAAAGACTCATAGTTACAATTTAAATCACCATAAAATTTAATAATAATTAAATACAGTACTAATTTTTTTTTCATTTTTAACTGGCCATTTAAAAAAAAAATCAATGGCCATTCTCCATTTTATAATTTTGCATTGCAGCCATTATGAAAGTTACCATTTTCGTTTAATATTATTTGTTGTCATACGGATATTGGAAATGCGCACTATGGACAATCTCAACTCTTTGCCTATTACGGTTCAATAGTGTGTTTATTTATCCTTCGTTCACGTTCCAACTAAGCGACCTAACCTACTTGATTTTTGTAACACAGAGTTATTTGAAAGGACGGAGAATAACATAGGATGTGGCAGGTTTTTGAAAAGACAACATTAAACGTCCTTAAATAGTGCATTGTTGTATTCGGTGGTGGTCGGTATCTTATTCCTATTGGAAAAGTCTTACCATGCAAGCGTAGCCGCGGGTAAAAGTTACAAGGAAAATAATAATTAATGTGTTAAAATAAATTTTTGTTAACCTCCCTAGCGAAGAGGTGAGCGCGGTGTTTAAGTTGGAGGTGCTGGGTTCGATTCCCAGCTGGAACAGCTAGGGAGTTATGATTTTCGAATTTTCTCAGGCCTGGACTGGTAGGAGGCTGCCGCTGTGGCTAGTCAACACTTTACTGCTAAGCGCTAAGTGATCTAACGTTCCGGTACGATGTCGCGTGGAAACCGATTTGTAGTATGGGTTTAATATAACTGCCATACTAAATTAACCTAACAGATAACGGCCCGCATCTTAGATACCATCATAACTTGCAACCAGGTGAGATTGAATTCAAGGACCAACTTTTATTGGAACACAAATATTGTGTATTGATTTTGTTTTTCGCATTATCTATTCGCTGTGCTCTGTAACAATCTGAGATTGTCGTACTACATGGTCTAATTCCACCAGATGCCACAATAGCTAATGCTTGTCTTGATACACAGCTTAATAAGCATTCCATTGAAGTAATAAATCAAACTGATTTCATTATTTCCCGTCGGCTGCGTCACGACGTATTCGGTAGATTACATGAGATTCCCCATATTAGTATTGCGATTGCAGGTGCAGTTATCTATCTTGTACAGGGTTGATAATTAGTTAAAAGGAAGGAAAATTTAATTGTTTTACAGCCACTTCACTAACGCGATGTTACTTCTAAAGGTCAGATTACTCTCGTGCAAAATTGCACACGTGTTTCTGCGGTATTAAACTCTACAGGGGTAAGTGACTTACTTACCCTGTAGAGTTTCATAAAATTATATTATACACAATACTATTATTTACTCTTTTCAATAGTATATCTTCCCTTATTCTTTTTTTGTTTGATAAACAATGTTTCGTCGCTAACGATATCTGTCCATTCATGGAAGTTAGGCAACCAGGACTACTTCCTAGAAGTTTCGAAAACGGATCTTCGAACGCGTCGTTTGTTCTACACTCATTATTACGAGCTGGAGCAGTTGGTTATCGCTCATGTATCAGGAATAGTAGTTATATTAAAGTTCAAATTAAAGTGTCTTAAACCAGTAAGTGCCTTTAGTATAATTGTTTATAGAACAGAATCGAAGAAATATTGGTTATTTTTTTTAAGAGCACTAACAACATACATATTTCACGTTTTTTATAGATAGCACACATACAATAGCATTCAAAAAATATATACATATGCATATATTTAACAAGTGCACATAGCATTGACGAAGCGTCACGTAAACTTAATAAAAAATTAAGAAAATATAATTTCTTTAAATTTTTTTGATATAAAACTTTTTTAGCTTTTTCATTTTTCTGACTAGGTTGTATAGGATAATCTTAACTCTAAGATGGTAGCGGGCTATTAGGGGTGTGGCAGTTTTGACCTATATCTCTAATCGGTATAGGTTGTAACACGACCTACGCGGCACTTCTATGCTTTTCTACGTGGTTATGTGCGACATCGTGTCAGTACAGTGGTAACTAGCCACGCACAAGGTCTTCCACCAGACCAGACCAGACCTGACCAGAGAAAATTCTTAAATTACAAATTCTCAAATTGCACTTGCCAGGTATCCAACCCGGGACCTACTAATAAGACCACAGTGCTCACCCTGCGCCATAGTATAT
Organism: Pararge aegeria; assembly: GCF_905163445.1. Lineage (NCBI taxonomy): Eukaryota > Metazoa > Arthropoda > Insecta > Lepidoptera > Nymphalidae > Pararge > Pararge aegeria. The sequence goes on along the minus strand of NC_053185.1, from coordinate 13,927,989 downwards.
ATAAGTTATACTGAAAAATTAATATAATCATACAATAATATATACATCGATTTTGACAACCCTGAAAGCAACGGGCCGTTAAATTCACCCTAAATTCATATGATGATCCTCACTCGGCGTACGCCGTCGTCTGTGACTTACCAGGGCTCCCAGTTAATTATAACTGAGACGCGGCAATTTAACTGACCGACTAACTCAAGGAGATAGTACCCACTTACAAGGTGTTTATGAGGCAGATATATCGATATAGTTGCGGTAAAATTAGCTTGACATCTCTTCTTTGCCAAACAGTGCGAAATATTGACTAGAATTTATTATTACCCATATAATTTCGACAATCGACCACTGAGTTTTCGGGGTTAGGTTGGTTCGGAAAACCGTGAGGAAACTTGTTCTTCATAATGTCTTCAAAGGCTTGTGAAGTCTACCAATCCGCACTTTGCCAGCATGGTGGACTAACGCTTAATTCATTCACAGTGTTCAGTCATTGTGAGACGGGACTCGAGATCTAATAGTGGGTTGTTATTAATATGATGAATTTCGACAAAATCATTTAAGAAGAAGGTGATGAAAAAGTCTTTATTGCACATACAAATGTAAAACCAGGTTAACAAAAAAAAAAAGATAATATACATATGCACAAAGGCGGCCTTATCGCTTGAAGCTAGTAATACTGCGGGTAATTCATGAATATTCATGTATATCAGTGCAGCGGTTAAGCCAAATCACCCTCCTATTTATATTATATCATTATATTAGATATATATTAGATTATATCACCTTATCATCATCGTCTCGTGTGATTTAATGTTACTAAGACGAATCGGCAAGTATTGACAATTGTAATTTATAATTACCTACATGAGTGTATGTGATAAAGAAGAAAATAAAGAAAAACTTTATTGCACGTATAACCTACAGGAAAAGAAACAGTAAGGAGCATACAATAAATCACAATGTAAACATGCAAAGGCAGCCTTATTTCTGAAAGCAATCTCGTACAGGCATCGTTTGTAGACAGGACGTACAGCAAGAGAACGGGATAGTGCCAAGAGCGTTGTAATATATACACAAATACCAAAATGTATAGATACAAATATATACATAATTGAAATAAATAACCGTAATATATGAATATAAAATATACATAATATATATTATAACTATCTGCACAAGCATGAAAGATGATACAATAAACATGAAATTACACTTATATTTATGTGCTTATACTTTTAAACATTTTAAATATATATTGACGTATTTTCTCAGATAGCAACGCTTATTTGAGCACAAGCCACCTTAAGTTTTATTCAGTTTTCCTTGTCTTTAGCTCGTTCGATTTCCAGATTTCCTGGCCTCTCTATGGTGTTGCCACTCCATCGTTTGATAGGTCATCTTTTTCGTCTTTTCTTGCTAGGTCCTTTCCATAAGAATTGATCAATCTGACCAAATTCCAATCAATGTATCAAAGCCTGGACTGCACTACTCGACATATGATTCTCAGTTCCAATCTAAATTCAAATTAGATTATTAGAAATAAAAAACTGGCTCAGTGTGATTAAGACATCCGAAAAAAAAATTTGTAGAAGATAGTAAATTTCTGAAGATATTAATGATTTTCAAAAAAAACTATCCTAATCAAATATACCATTTCTCATTACAAATGAAAATAGCCTTTCAATGTTTCAAGCCAAAATGTCCTAGTACCTACCTAGCCTAAAATCGCATTGGGCAAAATTCTTGCCGTAGGTAGTCAATTCTCGGATTTCCCACTGTGACACTATTAAGTACCCCTCTGTAACGTACCTGCACTCCTAGACATCAGTATAACTCCGGTAAAGATCGTTTGTTTTATGACCCCGTTCCGAAAACGCTTTACTAAATTACAGGTAAAATACAAAGGAGAGAAATGTAGTTCGAAACCTTTTACCTGAAAACAGAAAAGGTGTTTTTATGTGTACAGATCTGGATCGGTAGATAAGCTAGGTTCTTGCTAAGTTACTGATTTTATTAAAAATACATATAAAAGGAATCCTTTTAAGAGGATTTTGCGTTATATATTGTGTATAAATAATAACCCGGTGTTACAAATGACTTAAGAAACTGTCTTCAAACTAAATCAAGAGAATTTTCTTTAAAAATGATGCTAATATACATCATTTTTAAAGAAAATTCTCTTGATTTAGTATATAGTATATACAATACTAATCTTTGCTTAAAATGCATTTTTTTATCTAAACAACCTTACATAAAACCTGGCCGTTCAAATATATCATTTGGACACAGTTTAGCAGTTCATTGACAAGACGCAAGATTTCGCAAGACGCCATTACCCATTTTTGAGTTGCTTACTGTACAACAGACTAAACAAAGAAATTAATATCTACCCTTTACCAAGTCACTCATGTAAGTTAAAATGTTCAAAGTGGCTTCAATCACTATCTTATGAAGAGACGGAAAAACTTTTAATTATTTTGAAATAGGTTCAATTGATTAGATTCTCTCACACACACGCACGCTCGCACACACGCGCGCACACACACACACACACACACACACACACACACACACACACACACACACACCACAAAATACATACACTCTTACACACACACTCGAAATCAAGTTTAACATGTTGCATGTATCCCTTTTTTTGTATCTTATTTTATTTTAATTAATATTTTTGAATGTATTTAGATTTTTTGATAAATATCAAGTGAACAGTGGTAAATTTTAAGTTTTGGAGGTGGGCGTGATCACTGTTACGCAGTTTCATACTTTTACAGTGATCATCGTTTCATTCATTAGTGGTTAAGATATGTTATTGTTCACAAAATAAAATAAATAAATAAATAAAAAAATAAATATTAATTTCCGTTTCCATTGAAAACGAAAGTATCGCGCGAAAGCTCCTTCGCAAGAGAGGAGTTTACGTCTGTAGGTAAGGAACCTTAGGGCATTTATGTTTTTATGTATTATTTGGTTATAACCCATATTTAACAAGGGACAACCCCAGGGAATGGCTAGTTAAAAATATTTGCATCGAACGGAGCACCAACGCTAAGTTCTGGAAGTCTATCAAAATTACGTTGAATTAGATGTGAGCAATGCATAACACAAGTATCAAACAGTCAGAACAGCGAAGTGAACTGTAACCCCCCCGGGGCCTGTCATAGGTGTCGTTTCAAGTGTAGAATCCACTGTAATACAATATTCCCATTTCCCAACTCTGGTAGAATAATTAAACGCGGATTAAAAGCTTAACCTAATAGTGCTTATATCAGATTCTGTTTACCCCAATATAAACCATATCCATGCAAAATATATTTATTATCTACTTATTAGTACCGTTGGTAAATTGCGTTACTGACTATGCCCTTTGAACTAAGTAAAATAATTCATGACAAATTGGCTTAAACGTAAATTTACATTTCGTACGTTCTTCGAAGTGATAAATATAATTCCGTAGGTATGATACATCAAAACTCTATATTCCTTTTTGACACACGACGCTTGCCCAGATTTGTGATATGAATAAGACTCCTGATAAGCAATTATAGCGGTGACAATGGGTAGGACTTCGACTTCACTTTCGGAGGGGGGGCGAGTTAGAATCCCAAGGAAAACATCGTGAGCAAACCTCACGCTACCGTACGTAGCAGCAGCAGTGGCCTGCACTTCATACATGCACAAAAGCACTGCATACCCAAAATATTTTACATAACTAGGGAATTTTTCCATTTTATGCCATCTAGCTGCTTTGTTCATACCCTGTTCGAAAACCCTGTGCACGCCACTGCCTGAGAGATCTCCATAATGTTCTCAAAGGTGTGTGAAGTCCGCCAATGCGCAATGGGCCAGCGTGGTGGACTTCGGCCTTAACGCCTTTTCATTGTGGGAAGAGACCCGTGCCCTGTAAGAAAAAAAATTAGTAATAGATAAACAAATGATTTTGCCACTGATTCATTTGCTTAGGCGTTGGTATGTTCCACAAGGACCTGTTTTCGAATCATGCCATATATTGTTTATTAGGTTTTTATCAAACATTTCTTAGGGCTAGCTAGCTAGAACTAACCATGAGCTAGGAAATTAGTCCGGTCAATCTCAGTGCCTCGTTGAGAGCACGTTTAGCCAAATTACTGGTAAACTAATTTTCTTTTCAAGTGCGAGTGAGATAGCATGACATCGGCCGCCTTTTATAAATCCATTCTTTAATGGCGTGGGTTATATATAACGTAGTATTGAAAGGAGTCTAATGTAACGCAGGTGCAGATTGTTAAAAATAATCTATACAAGAAGCGCTAAGAGGAGTGTCGATTATAATTAGCAAGTTTCCTTGCTCCAAGCAAAATATGTACTGTACAGGTGTTGCAATCTTGTTTGCACTTAGTGATTACATAGGGCTTCTAAGGCTTAGCGGTGGTAGGTATTATTAGACTGTGACTACATAACGTTTTTTAAGATTTTTTTTTATTTTCTAAAGAATAAATGATAGAATTTATTATAATAATAAATATACTACGACAATACACATCGCCATCTAGCCCCAAAGTAAGCTTATCTTGTGTTATGGGTACTAAGATGACTAATGAATATTTTTGTATAAATAAAATACTTAGATTATACATATAAACACCCAGACACTGAAAAACATTCAAGCTCATCACACAAACATTTTCCAGTAGTGGGAATCGAACCCACGGCCTTGGGCTCAGAAAGCAGGGTCGCTGCAAACTGCGCCAATCGGCCGTCGACTAAGGAAATATAGCGGAGAATGGGCTGCAGCGTACATTGTACTCCTATTACCATCTACTGCGACAACCAACCAACCCTTTTATAGAACCATTGTCTATTACCAAAATTAAGCTTAATTTGCTATACTCCGCGAAAAGCAGGAGAATCTGTGTGGTGGTTAACATTGTTAGACTTAACAATTATTCATTGTGAAGTCAACATCTCCTGAGGATACTCCGGTTTCGGAGCGAAACGTGCGTAGAGGATATATTGCCGAAGATCTGTTTGGTTCGGAGTATAAGGATTGAAGAAATTATAAATTACACCACACAGATTCTCCTGCTTTTCGCGGAGTATAGCAAATTAAGCTTAATTTTGATAATATATCATGGATTTCCGAAATGTAACGCCTGCTTCTATCCAATATTTAGAACCATTGTCATTTTTATGACAAATTTGTGGTTTTAGTCCTTTTTACAATGTTACCCAGAAGAAGTGCAATTTTTTTAGGGTTCATGTACTTATATTAAGCTTTAATCTACCACGACTTTTAAATGCTGACCTGACATACTCGTATATTGGGTAAGGTTACAACCCCCTTACATTATCCTAAAGGGCATAAGTTAAAAAAAAACAATCATTTTCCGTCGAATTTTATATATTATCAACTATGAACTTGGTATTCTGTTAATTAGCTTCATTAGCTCGATCCAACCGTTCAAAGAAAAAATTAACTACCTACTTACTATTTTTGTTTGAAACACTTACATCAACTAAAGACTCTTACGATATTATTAGAGCTAAGCTCTGTCTATAAAAATAATGTGAAACAGTAACTAGTGTATAACCTACCTAAAATACGATATCCTCCAACGTAGAAAAATCGAAAGACATTTTACTATGTCTTTGTTGATTTTTTATGAGATCCATTCAATCTCATCTGTTAGCAAAATAGAGTAAAAACGTAATCCGCCATCTTGGACTTTCCTGCAATTTAAGTATTAAATTCTTCTTTTATTACGGTTAGCGTTCACTGTAGGCATGCGTTCCAATCTTTACGGATAGCACACCATTAAGCCTGGAACACATTACAAACATGCCACCCCACCCGATTTAGCGTCACGCGTGTTGAGCCCATTAATATCTTAGTATTATGTTTGCCTAGTAACAGATTACTATAACGAACAAGTCTAACGAATATACAATTAGTCTGATGCGAATATTAACTTCTCTGAAAGGGTCCTGAATTATATCATGTGGACGATCAGACCTACTGCAATTAAAAGAAGATAGCAGCCGAAAGCTGAAAGGTGGTGGTTAATCTATCAATAAAAACTTTGATAGGAGCTTTGCCATCAGACTGGCAGTCGGTTCTAAAAACGCACATGCACCCACATACACGCAACGCACTCAAACAACAAGTCTTTCTTCAAGTACAAAATGTCGTGATAAGTGCAAAAGAATAAGATGTATGCCCACAAGGTTTGAATCTCGGGTTTTGGCAAATATTATTAGGTATTTTGTATTTTTATTAAATAAAATTGGCGGTGTCAACTCGGAGACTAAGCCATCCCGATTAATATCGCTTGATTGTGATAATAGTTTTTAAAGCCCACCAAACCGCATTGAAGCAGCGTAGTGGGTGTACGCCATGAAACCGCCCTTCTATGCCAGAGGAGGCTTGTGCCATGCAGTGTGACTTTAATATGCTGCGGATGATCAGATGATGCTGATGACTGAAATCGTGGAATTAAAACTTCGGGCGTCGTATACTTATGCGATTTTTCGCATGAAAATATTGTGTTGTTAACCAGTGTAGCATCATGTACCTATCTACGCGATATCTAAGGCTGCACTACGGGTGACTTCAATAAATGTTGTAAAACTTTCACAAACTTGTTTAGCTTTATTCTTCGACGTTCGACATGTTTGCTTCTGAGATTTGGATGAACGAATTTTCCGTTGTCGCTTTGTTTAACGTTGACATTTAACTTTGTTACAGAAAAGGAAAGAAAAAATATTAAAAGAAAAGTGTGCGAAATGATAAGAGCATGATTTTTTTTTATTCAACGCTGTACCCCTTTGTCACTTCACACGTTATTTATTTCTTTGCTTTTAGGACTTTGTTTTCATCGCTTCTGGTTGGGGTGTGGTAGTTTATGCACTCTTATTTTATTTGTACTTAGTGGCGTACATAGACGGTATGCACAGGGTATGCATATAATATAAAATGAAGAAAATCTCCAGAAAGAGTTATAAAAACTTAAGGGTAGGGTTTTATGACTCTTACTAAGCCTATCCTTAAGTATTTTTATAACTCTTACTGGAGATTTTCTTCATTTCATATCATCTGCATATCGAGGGAATGCACACGGGCGCATATCCTCTATGCACGCCACTGTAATTGTATTATATCCATTTCTTTAAAGCAGAAAGTAGGTATGAAATTGCTGGTCTAGAAAACTTCTCCGAAAGAATAAAAAGACATACCTACCGAGGTCGTGACATTAAATCTGATAAAAAAGGTATCATATTCTTCGTAGTTATCCAGGATATAACCTATCTATGTGATACCGTCATTATTCTCAGCCTTTTTGAGTCCAAATGCTGGCAACAGATCTCAATTCAAAGGATTGACCCCCCACGCTAGGGTTCTCCAACCCATGTACCCAACTTTGGGGGTTTGCGGGTTTTAACAATTGTTATTTTATAGTATATACTCTATAGAGGCATTGTGATAAACTCTGACAATTTCCTAACTCTGGACTGGCACAGAAAAACTTAGCACTTAATAATGTTTGTCTTGAATCACGATACCCAAAACCTCTTGGGCCGTAATCGAATATTCTAACCACTAGACAAAATATTACGTTTACGCGTGATTGACTAAAACAACAACACAATATAACCAAAGGTATGAAAACATACCAACACAAATTCTCACATTTATAACACAAACTGTGATGTGACAGCGTACAGCACCGCCGTTTAAAATGGCTCAAACAAAAAATAATTTCTAAAGAAAACCGGTTGGAGCCCGCAAAAAATACGTACTAGCAGATTTAAAATTAACTTATTACGAACTTTGTCACAGACACGAAGAATTTCAATGGCTACACTCGAGCTTCTTCCTTTTAAGCTGGAGTTTTGCGAAACAAGCGACATTGGATGAAATAACTTATTTTGAATGGATTTAAAAAGAATGGACCTTAAAATCTAGACGATTTGTGTTTTCTTCGACGCTGAAATAAAATAGCCTTACTATGAAAAGAGACTTACTTATTAATTAAGCTTTAAGGCAACATTCCACCACATCTGTGAAAGAATAGGCTACTAGGGATTTACTAAATAATATTGATTAATTTTCATAGATTACACCGATTAGAAGTAAAACAATCTGCCATATCCCTAACAGGTTACCTTGCTACCATCTTACACTGCTACATCACTTATATAATTGTGAATAAAAAAAATTGGGAATTTATAATTTCTGAATTTTCTGTGCTCTGGTCTGGTGGAGGCTTTGGCCGTGGCTAGTTACCACCCCGCCGACAAAGACGTGCCGCTAAGTGATTTAGTGTTCAGGCGCGATGTCGCGTAGAAACCTATTAGGGGTATGACCACCATGATCCCTAACAAGTTAGCCCGCTACCATCGTAGACTGCATCATCACTTACCACCAGGCGAGATTGCAGTCAAGGGCTAACTTCTAGTGGAATAAAAAAAAAGGTTAGGATACTATAAATAGGTTCTCTTCTTTCATTTAAGCTTTGATTGCAATCTCATCAGGTTAATGATGAAGCTAGGGATATAGTTAGTTAGTTTGCTACTCTATGCGGCATCGTAGTGGAACGCTAAATCACATGGCAGCACGGCTTTGTCGGTAGGGTGTAACTAGCCGCGGCCGAAGCCCAGACCAGACCAGAGAAAATCCAGAAACAAATTTCCCAAAAAAGCCCATGCCGAGATCGAACTCGGGTCCTTCACTTATAAGACCACAGCACTTCACGGTCGTCGTCTAAATTTAGAATGAAGATATGACCTTGTACATTATATTCCGGGCCCGAATATTGAAAACCACGTAGGTAAATATATACTGTATATTTTAAACCAACCCATATTGAAAAGAAATGTGATTTGCCATTTTGCGGTTGCGGCCATCTTGTTTTTGAAATTTGTCATATCGGATAGACAGATTAAAAAACATACAGAAACCGTGTACACGACTTATATTGAAGCATAAGCAAAAACACGCAGACACTTCAAACCTTTTAGCAGTTCGCAGTAATCAATTTACCTCTAATATTCTAAACATGCTGTCTAAGATGGTAGCGGGCTAACCTGTTAGAGATCATGGTGGTCATAACCCTAATCGAGTTCTACGCGACATCGCAACGCATCGCACTAAATTGCTTAGCGGCACGTCTTTGTCTGTAGGGTGGTAACTAGCCACTGCCAGAGCCTCCCACCAGACCAGACCAGAGAGAATTCAGTAATTATAAATTCCCAAAGTGCCCCGAACCCGGGACCTCCTACTTAAATTAACAGCGCTCACCGTTGCGCCTGGGAGATCGTCAAAACCACCTTTATACCTTGGCCCTTAGCATTGTTGGATTTGGAATAGCTTAGCTTCGCAGTATCGCTTCGCTTAGCTACGTAACACAGCTATAATTAATTGGAACGCAGCCCTACACTGCACTAGAGAAGTAAGTACGTAATCCTAACTTCTAATTACAGAAACAAAAGAAAAAACCCGGTTTGTATTTTCCCGCTTTTTATTCTCACAAATGAATTATTTTCTACTCATTACTCGCTAAATCCGGAGTTTAATTTAGAGAACCTTAAAAATCTATAGCGCTCCACCAAGAAAGGAAAATGTGTCACCATTTTATTTTCTATTTTTGTAAAAGAAGCAAGAATTTCGCTCGAGGTAACTTGAAGGTGCTAGAGACTGGAGTGGCCGTGGCGCGCAAACTATGTGTTGTCGCCATGTCTGTTTATTCACGCTATTTTAAAAACATATACCTAAATGGAACACACAAATGTGGGGTGCGATTATTTTTAAGGAAAACATGCGGGTTTTAGCTTGATTACTTGAAATACAAGGATACATAGGTATCTTACGGGTTTTCATAGTATGTAATGAAAGATTTTAGAGTCAATCATTCTCTGGGTTTTATAATAATTATGTTAGTGTTAACTACATCATCAATAGCCTATAACAGTCCACTCCTGGACTAAAAGCCTCTTCTAACAGAAGGAACTATCCTTTATTATCATGCTTTAATTTATTCTAAATGTATGTTTTTGTTCGCGGTGCTAGATTCGTCCAATTTATGTCACAGCTTGATGGATCTTACAGCTTATAAGTACTCTCATGTCTCTCTTAATCGTTTTTCTCCTTCTAACTGACAATATAGTTTTGTATTCGCAAGTTGTGGCAGTCTTTAAGTGGGTCTCAATATTACATCTATATGTTTTTTTATGTTTTGTTAATTTTTGTTTAAGAGTTGTTGTTGTAACCTGTTCCAGATTGTCCCTTAAATAAATAAATAAATAAAATAAATGCTTGGCAGATGGGTTGGTTGTCGTAGGAGATGGTAATAGGAGTACAATGTACGCTGCAGCCCATTCTCCGTTATATTTCCTTAGTCGACGGCCGATTGGCGCAGTTTGCAGCGACCCTGCTTTCTGAGCCGAAGGCCGTGGGTTCGATTCCCACAACTGGAAAATGTCATCTTAGTACCCATAACACAAGCTACGCTTACTTTGAGGCTAGGTGGCGATGTGTGTATTGTCGTAGTATATTTATATTTATTTATTTATTATTTAGTCGCCTCGTACGAATCCGCGGGAAGAGGAGCGATGGTGACAACTGTCTTCTGATCTGCCGTCACCACACAGTATTAATATAAGGTGCATTTATTTTTATGAAAAACACGCAGGTTCCATTTTGATTACTTAAAATACTTGTGGTTACACAGGTATCTTTTGGGTTTTCATAGAAAGAAAGAAATTCGTTCTAGTTAGTACCTAAATCAATTTATTGGATTAATGTTATGTATGACTGAATGGAAAAGACAGATGTGTGATGCATTTAATTTTAAGTAAAAATATGCTAATATTTTTTTTATTTTTTTTAATCACTTAGTGACACGAGTCGATACTAAGTATCTTTTGAGTTTTATTCTATTAATATTATTCAGGATAAATATCTAATCTTTTAATAGAATTAAGGAGAAAGACTTATTGATATGTTTGTAATAAATGAATTAGTACAACTCTAACGGATTTTAGAATCGATTTTAAAAACGATTTCATCATTCGAAATCTGTTGTATGAAAAGGTATATATAAATATTTGATTTCAGTCAATGACGCATTTACAGTGTAAAATATTTATCAATAAAATAGTTTCTGCTTTTTTTGCGCCTATGTCGTGCAAAATGCGGTCAGCATAATTTCTACCAATCACTGCTACTTATTGGCCGTTATTTTCTACTCCATTTACGCACATATTCTCTTTCACAAAATCCATCCTCCTTTCTTTGGCATTCTTCTACTTCTATGTTTTACCGCATAAATATTTCAAATTCTTCGGGTAACATAATTTTAAAATTACATGAAATAAAGACATCAAAAAATAATATGATTAGTTAATCAATCAACTAGATAGTTTCCAACAATTAACTATTAGATAAAATTTCTCCTTTTCTTTATTTTTTATGTTGTATCGCAGATGGTTGTAGATTTTATCGACGTTTCCCTCGTTCGGGTCCGGGATAATGAGGTAATTTGGGTAATGCCAGGGCCCAATCAGCGTAAGGTCGCCCTGAAAACGTGCTATCACAAAGAGTATCATGCGAGAGTGGTAGAGGGCGCGGCGAGGTCACGTCGGCCGCGAAGGGCCCTTCGCTTTGTTCAACTGCCAACAATGCCTACTCAAGCACCACTACAGCGTACTTGTATCGGATGCAAGCGATGTTTCAGCCACGGATTAGGGTCCGCGAGTAATTATACGATATTTATGCCCACTTCAAGTAATAACTCTGTAAGAAAAGCGATGCTTAGAATGCGGGTATGACATAATTGAGACAGTGAATTTCAAAATGCTTGTTAAATGTTAACGGTAGGCAATATTTTACTGAGATTTTCACTTCCACTCAATTTTGCCAAGTTCATTGGCTCACATATTTGTTATACTGCTATGAATTGACGATAGATATTGGATGAATGAATTAATACACTTTTATTGTACTTACATCACGTAAAAATAAAGGAAAGTTGAATATCATAAGTTTACACAATGCATTCAATTAAGCGGCCTTATCGCGTTCTAAGCAACCAATGGCTTAGGAAGCGAGGTAGTTGGTGAATTTAAATATGTTTATAACTATACATTTATATATATTTCCATATATAGCTACATAAATACTATATATATCATTAGTTTTTACACAATATTATATATAAATACAGATAATTAATACATACCTATACATTCGAATTTCAAAATCAATAATACATCAAGAGGTAGGTACAATATTGTCAATCCCCGAACAAAATAGAAGGATGGAAACAAAAGAATAAAATTTAACAAGTTTTCAAAAATGCTAATTGACTGTGCCTCTCGGATATTGTAAATTTATTAGATAAAAATATGTAATTAAAACGCATACTTATGTTATATAGTCAACTACAAAAATATTGTCCATGCCACCTCCTAATATATTATTACTCTATTGAGTCTATTTGCGTGTTTTTATTTTTTAATCAGCAGGGGATGCTACTGAATAGGTCCCATTATTTTTTTTTAACTTCTGCCTTCCTTTCTATCTATCTTAATCAAACGGTCTCGTCATAAATACATATGGTTACAATAAACAAAACCAATAATATTGTTTTTGAATTTCGCCCTGTCACTCTAATAATATGAGTGTTTATTATTTTCACTAATATATGTTAAATATTGTTGTGATATTAAAGAGCTATAAAGATACCAAAATTGCAGTGATAATCTTACACAAAGTAGGTTTGGAACCATTATCATCGTGATACTTAGCCTGTTAGCAGCCCACTACTGAGCATAGGTCGCATCTAATAGAAGAAAGGTTTAAAGCTAAGATACCCAAGGCTGCTTCTAATACGAGAAAGAATTAAAGAAGTTACGCTGCTTCAATACACGTACGTGTGTGTGATTTATATATACTTACTAGCTGTTGCGCGCGACTTCGTTGCGTTAGATTTTGTTTTTAAAGTATTCAGTATCGCTAAGTCTTAAATGAGTATAGTATATATATATATATATATATATATATATAACATGTGACTGTCAATTAATTATAGACAAATAATTTGCAATAAAATAAAATTGCGACTATAATTAAAGATCTAAGCTATCCTATCTCTTAAGTTGGAGCAGACTGCTCACGGTGTGCCAGTTTAATTTAAAATCGGTTAAGTAGTTTAGGAGTCCATCGCGGACAAACATCGTGACAGGAGATTTATATATATTAAGATATGTGGTTGATAAACTTGGTATACTGTAGCTGAACATATTAAACAGGTATTTTGCTAATAACATCGTTAAACCTTAAACATTTTGAGCTTTGGTTAACAAAGTTAATTTTATAGCTGTATCCAATCCGACTTAGTTAGCCGCTACGTCGGCTCGTGGAATTTAGCGCGGTGTCACATCTAGGAACGCAATTGCCTGGGTATTTATTACTTGTCCGGAACTAGTTTGGCCAATTAGATTGATATCATTATATCAACCCATTAGCGTCTCTTCCAACAGTAAGAAGTGCTTAGGCCGTGGTCCACCACGCTGGCCCAGAGCGGATTGGTGGACCAGGTTGATATGAAATAAGTTAAATATTCGAAATCAAAATAACCCAACGCCTGGTTTCCTGTGGTCCACAAAATCGTCATCCTATTCACCATCACGCCGCTTTATCGCGGATTGGTGGACTTAGACGATTATGCCATTTAATGCAGATATTGCAAGTAATAAATCTGTAAGAAAAGCGATGCTTAGAATGCTTGTATGACATAATAATTGAGACAGTGAGTTTGAAAATGGTTGTTAAATGTTAAGAGATTTTCCCTTCACATCACTGATGATAATCGTATTAGCCCACGGGTTAACGTATTTTCTAAAACACAAGACTGCCAAACTATTATATAAGTACTTACACACGAAAGTTTAAAACTAAACGTATTCTAATATATCTCGGGTCGGCACGTCATAAAAATCGTTTTTCTCTTGTTACGTGTATACTGACGGCCGACTTGCGTAGTGGGCAGCGACTCTGCTTTCTAAGTCCTAGGCCGTGGATTCGATTCCCACAACTGGAAAATGTTCGTGTGATGAACATGATTGTTTTTCAGTGTCTGGGCGTTTATCTGTATATAATAAGTATATATGTGTATTATATTCATAAAAATATTCAACAGCTGTCTTAGTACCCACAACACAAGGTACGCTTACTTTGGGGCTAGATGGCGATGTGTGTATTGTCGTAGTATATTTATTTATTATTTATACTAAAATACATTGATTGACTTTTACTTTTACTGAATACAAAAATCTGAGGGTTTTGTATTAAGTAAAATTTTGACATTTATTAAGATACTTCAATAATATAATAAAATAAACATTTCAACGGTTTTTATTCTTCGTGCAAAGAACGGTATTTTGACATAAGTGCTTTGGTCTACCGGCCCCAGTTATACGAATATGGTAACAATTCAATACAATCCTTTGAGGATCTGTGTGATTTTGCTTGATAAAGTGTGTATTGCTTGCTTACGTGTAGGCGTTGAAGGTGAATGCAGAGTGTGTATATGCATCACTAAGATCTTAAGGATTATAGAAAATAAGCTTACTGTATACAAGCGGTGAAAGCCTAGTGTAACCTTTCGAGGGGACCGATTTGTTTCTCAGCTACAACTTTTTGGTGTTTTGTGCGCTTTAAGAAATTATATATCACTTGCTTTAACGGCGAAGGAAAACATCCAAACTAGTACATTTTCGCATTTATTATATTAGGTAAAAATAGTATATAGTATATATAGGGTGAGAAGATTTAGATATTAAGGATTACGAATAATTAATTAACAAAGTCACGTTGGTTAGCTTTTATCGGATTATAAAGTTACTAAAGTCGCCTTGCCTCTACTCGGGCGCTCTCACGTTTATAACTGCGCTATATAGTTCTTATTTAACTAAAGTGTGTCAGATTATTTGCTTAAACTTTTTAAGCAGCACCAAGCCGGGACTTTAGCCGCAGCTCCGTGAGCCGTCTCGTGAAATTTGTTGCGCGGCCCCACGTCTGTAACCGCATGTGCCACGCTATTTGTTATTTGTCCGACACTAGTTTGGCCTGTTAAATTAAGTTGTAAACAAGCGAAATATCACCGAATTCTGTCTAGTAGAAATATAGCTTTTTATAGTAGTAGTAGATTTTTGTGACAGAGCTCGTCTGGGTAAGTACTGCTGCCATGCTCATTTTATCGCAAAGCAGCGTTGTTGCAATGCTGCATTCCAGTCTGAAGGGCGTGGTTGCCCGTGTCATTACGGTCTCATTAACACCTTTAGGGTATTGGACACAGAGAAGCACGCTCCAGCATGCGTTCCTTGCATACCCTGCGAAGTGTTTTTCTGCTTATAGGCGATGGCCCGTCAATTAAATATAACGAGGTTTGAATAAAAATACTAGGTCTGCCCTTCCATGGGCGATATTCCATGCTCTTTTCTGGGGCTCTCAACTTTTTTTTGGACTTCTTGTGAATAAATAATAAAAATACAAGCGTGAACATTGAAGGGCAGACGCTGCTGGATGTCGAGTTCATACCAAATGGACTTGTTGGATCGGAATGCATTCCAGAGCACTCTTCAAACTTTTCTCTAACGCTACATCTCAAGGGCGTCTATTGGTTTTATCTCACTTTCTTGCAGGGTCTACGTTACCAAAGCGAATACGGGGAACGCAAGGATGATAAAGCTACAAAACAAATATTACTTATCTCATTATAAATAAATAAATATAGGTACTACGATAATACACACATCGCCATCTAGCCCCAAAGTAAGCGTAACTTGTGTTATGGGTGCTAAGATGAGTGATGGATATTTTTTTTATAAATAATATACATAAAATAAAATACATCTAAACACCCAGACACTGAAAAACAATCCTGTTCATCAACACAAACATTTTCCAGTTGTGGGAATCCAACCCACGGCCTTGGTCAGAAAGCAGGGTCAAAATCATCAAATGAATAAAATTGGTCCAGAAGTTTAAAGAGAATATCAATCACAAACATAAACATACATTTCATAAAACATACCTATTACCTCAAATGCATGTCGAACTTACGAGTTACGTGGCGCGTGCAAGTATCATATAATTTGGTTTTGACGCTGCCCGAATCACTTTTCCTATATACATAATACTGTACAATATGCCATTCACCACTGTATTGTATAAAATAACGTGAACAATTTAATAATATTTCATTCTCTTTCATCTTATTTCAAACATTTTCATAACGAGGACTTTCGTTGAAAGGTTTACCTTTTTTTCAATTAAAAATGAATAAGAACAAAGCTAATTTTCTAGATTTCAAACGAAGTCAATAGGGCAAAGTGATTTGTCTACTTTCACGAACAAAAGACGAATAATAAGAAATCCGCAAGGTGTACAAAAGAAGACACAGAGGTAGATGTTTAAGTAGAAAGTCCGGCTAAAAGGAATAACGCCAGAGTGCCTTTGCTTTGTTACACCATGCAACAATAGTAAGAAGGGAAATGATTTTCCATTCCACTTTTTCTGAGGTTCGCAAAATGGCGCGTTTTGTCACAGCAACAAACAAGTCCATTTCGAAGTTTTCCACCTTTCATTTCGAGGAGGTGACAGCGGCCGTATCGTTTCTAATGCATCGCTACCCGTTGCTTTTGCGATCGCATCATTTTGAAAATACGACGCGTTGCTTAATGACGACTCTTGTGGGGGATTTTGCGTTTTTTGTATGCAGATTGTTTTGTTCTCGCTAAATGACTAATATTGCAACAAACTACCTGCCCAGCTTTTCTTAAATTTTATATATATGTATATCAGAATCATTGTTCTCTCTTTAATAACTGTTTTCTGTTTTAGGTTTTCGATGAATAGATTTTTTTTTTGAAAAAGTTCTTATGATCGCGATGACACGGTGAAACAAACATATGAATTACCACTCGTACTTGATATGTTTGTTTTACTGAGACACCGCCTACCTTTCCCACAAATACTAATCTAAAAAAGCATAGATCGTTCATAATTTATTTAGGACCCCGCATTGAAAGCTTTATTAATGTGTAGGGGGAATTTGGGAATTATAATTTCAGAAATTTCTTCACCACCATATCGACAAAGATATGCCGCAAAGCGATTTAGCGTTCCGGTACGATGTCCCGCGAAAACAAAATCAAAAAATCTATGACAGGTGAGCTCGTTACCATCTTAGATGACCACATCTCTTACACCAGGTGTGATTGCAGTCGAAGGCTGTCTTGTAAACTTAAATCAAT
Source organism: Pararge aegeria (assembly GCF_905163445.1). NCBI lineage: Eukaryota > Metazoa > Arthropoda > Insecta > Lepidoptera > Nymphalidae > Pararge > Pararge aegeria. Next base: position 13,910,682 of record NC_053185.1, on the reverse strand, counting down.
ATAATGACAATCAATATTGTAAAACTTGTTCATGTTTCAGATAAATTCCTGTAAGCAATAAAGTAGTTTCCACCTAAAAAAAATACGCTGCAAACAGATTTTACACTACAGGTGACTGCAGCAAGTACTATAAAAAGGGATTTTGGTAAAGAAGAACTTTATTAGAGAGATTATCTATTTTTGTCAAACTTGTTCATCTTACAGATAGATTCCTGGAAACAATAAAGCAGTTTCCAGCGAAAAAAAAATACTCTGCAAACAAGTGTTACAGGTGACTGCAGTAGGTACTATAAAGTATGTACCCACATTATTCTCACTGCAGCGGGTGCACCACAAGAAATAAAAGCAACCAAAAAAGAACTCTTTGAGAGTTCTTTATTCCATAGGACCGCGGTAAAGTGCCGTTTAATTGCATGGTGGTACTTTTACGGTTCTCACTTTTATTCGTATTCGATAAATTTAGATTTCTTTGAGGGCGCCACGCTCGTTTGAAGCGAGAAATAATATGAAAATCGTCCCTTTTTCACTTTTACGGTAACAAATATACGGCGTTTGTACTTGTTTATACTGCCTTTCTCACAAGCTAGCTTAGCCTGCGTGAAATTAGGATTATGATGTAGTAATAAAAGGTTATTTAAGTCTAGCTATATATCTATGGCAAGCGGTGATAACAGTGGGTTACGACTAAAAGTTAGAGGTAACTAAGGTGGGCTCGACTTCACTTTCGGGGGGCCGAGTTCGAATCCCAGCACCTCTAACTTTTCTAAGTTATGTGCGTTTTATGTTACTAAAATATCACTTGCTTGAGGTTACCTGCATGCCCTACAGTTCTACATAATGATCTCAAAGGTGTGTGGAGTCACCAATCCGCAGTGGGCCAGCGTGGTGGACTACGGTCTTAACCCCTTCTCGTTGTGAGAGGAGACCCATGCCCTGTAATGGGCCGGTAATGGGTTGATATGATGATGATGATGCTATATCTCTAAGAATATATATGCTAATGTGTGTCCGTTTGTTTATTACATACTAGCTGTTGCCCGTTTTTTCAACGGTTTTTTACAAATCTCGTAGAAATGTTTATTGTTCTAGGTATAAAAAGTAACTCTCCGTTCTTTTAACAAACTGAATGTCAAAAAAACATTTTTGATTGGTTTCTTATGTAGGCTGTGTATGTAGGATAAACAAAACACTTAGGCATTTATAATATCAGTTTGAAAGTGTTAAGAGCCTCAAAGATATAATAATAATAAAGTAATAATATTCATATTTTTTATTATCAAAAACATATGATGTCTATATAACTAAAAGATAATTAAAAATTGATGAACAAAAATTAATACATAATATTTAGATATGCGAATCACTGCCGCTCCAATCCATTTGAAATGGCACAGCAGTGACTCAGATAACCTAGGGTAAATATTGCTAAAATTTTAATCCAAATCGGTACTTTATAAGCTGATAAGTATGAGCTAATATGTAAGCTTTTTATTACTAATGTTCGGCTTGATCGATCTTATCAAATTTTTCACAGAGATAGCTTGCATCCTCAAAACAGATATAGGATACTGTTTACGCCAGCCAACTAAAAGTCTACAAAGGCGGCAGCAGGCTATTTTAAAGTACACAAAAATTTTTAGCTTTAAAAAGTACAAACTATTAAAATTGGGTCATAATCACTAGACTATTGACGTCCCACAGTTGTGCACAGGCCGCCTCGTTTATAGGGGACAGACTATTAGAGCATCACGCTACTGCAATACGTGTTGGTTCGCTCGTTGTGCGTCGAAATTTAGATGGCTGTAAATTTCCTCTTCGAGAATCTTCCTCTAGCGTGCAACAACAGGAAATTTCCAGCAATCCAAGCTCATTCCAGCATGCCCAGGTTGCTGAGAACTTCTGGGAATGTGGCTGGGGATCTCAGATAGATCTCGCGTTGCTCTGCCACGCCCGTGCACTCCAGCATCACGTGCGTGGGTGTTTCATCTGCTTCCATGCATGCTCTGCAAATAGGGCTGTCGGTGATACCTAAAATGATGTCTGTTTAAGGAGCTATGCCCTGTTATGAGTCCCAGGGCTTTAGTAATAACTATCACATATAAGTGATAATAACTGGAACTGAAGGCTTAGCGTTTTATCCGAGTCACGAGACACAACCAGTTTTCTAATTCCAGTCTGGTATTCAGAATATTTAACAGAAAAATTCAATACCTAACAAATCTTGACTCGAAACGGGACTCGGGACGGGATTTCATCATATTTCAAGTACTGATTGGCAATTGGTATAACCCAGTGCGCATGATTTACAGAAAAATTCAATACCTAACAAATCTTGACTCGAAACGGGAATCTAACAAGGCAGAAATGTAAACTCTATTTATTATGTTATTTTCCTAACTCATCATATTTCAAGTACTGATTGGCAATTGGTATAACCCAGTAGGCATGATTTACAGAAAAATTCAATACCTAACAAATCTTGTCTCGAAACGGGAATCTAACAGGGCAGAAATGTAAACTCTATTTATTATATTATTTTCCTAACTCATCATATTTCAAGTACTGATTGGCAATTGGTATAACCCAGTGCGCATGATTTACAGAAAAATTCCATACCTAACAAATCTTGTCTCGAAACAGGAATCTAACAGGGCAGAAATGTAAACTCTATTTATTATATTATTTTCCTAACTCATCATATTTCAAGTACTGATTGAAAATTGGTATAACCCAGTGAGCATGATTTACAGAAAAATTCCATACCTAACAAATCTTGTCCCGAAACAGGAATCTAACAGGGCAGAAATGTAAACTCTATTTATTATATTATATTCCTAACTCATCATATTTCATGTACTGATTGAAAATTGGTATAACCCAGTGAGCATGATTTACAGAAAAATTCCATACCTAACAAATCTTGTCCCGAAACAGGAATCTAACAGGGCAGAAATGTAAACTCTATTTATTATATTATATTCCTAACTCATCATATTTCAAGTACTGATTGAAAATTGGTATAACCCAGTGGGCATGATTAACAGAAAAATTCAATACCTAACAAATCTTGACTCGAAACGGGAATCTAACAGGGCAGAAATGTAAACTCTATTAAACTATCACATATAAGTGATAATAACTGGAACTGAAGGCTTAGCGTTTTATCCGAGTCACGAGACACAACCAGTTTTCTAATTCCAGTCTGGTATTCAGAATATTTAACAGAAAAATTCAATACCTAACAAATCTTGACTCGAAACGGGACTCTAACAGGGCAAAAATGTAAACTCTATTTATTATATTATTTTCCTAATTCTGCATATTTCAAGTACTGATTGGCAATTGGTATAAACCCAGTGCGTATGATTTACAGAAAAATTCAATACCTAACAAATCTTGACTCGAAACGGGAATCTAACAAGGCAGAAATGTAAACTCTATTTATTATGTTATTTTCCTAACTCATCATATTTCAAGTACTGATTGGAAATTGGTATAACCCAGTAGGCATGATTTACAGAAAAATTCAATACCTAACAAATCTTGTCTCGAAACGGGAATCTAACAGGGCAGAAATGTAAACTCTATTTATTATATTATTTTCCTAACTCATCATATTTCAAGTACTGATTGGCAATTGGTATAACCCAGTGCGCATGATTTACAGAAAAATTCCATACCTAACAAATCTTGTCTCGAAACAGGAATCTAACAGGGCAGAAATGTAAACTCTATTTATTATATTATTTTCCTAACTCATCATATTTCAAGTACTGATTGAAAATTGGTATAACCCAGTGAGAATGATTTACAGAAAAATTCCATACCTAACAAATCTTGTCCCGAAACAGGAATCTAACAGGGCAGAAATGTAAACTCTATTTATTATATTATATTCCTAACTCATCATATTTCAAGTACTGATTGAAAATTGGTATAACCCAGTGAGCATGATTAACAGAAAAATTCAATACCTAACAAATCTTGACTCGAAACGGGAATCTAACAGGGCAGAAATGTAAACTCTATTTATTATATTATTTTCCTAACTCATCATATTTCAAGTACTGATTGGCAATTGGTATAACCCAGTGCGCATGATTTACAGAAAAATTCCATACCTAACAAATCTTGTCTCGAAACAGGAATCTAACAGGGCAGAAATGTAAACTCTATTTATTATATTATTTTCCTAACTCATCATATTTCAAGTACTGATTGGCAATTGGTATAACCCAGTGCGCATGATTTACAGAAAAATTCAATACCTAACAAATCTTGACTCGAAACGGGAATCTAACAGGGCAGAAATGTAAACTCTATTTATTATATTATTTTCCTCACTCATCATATTTCATGTACTGATTGGCAATAGGTATAATCCAGTGGGCATGATTTACAGAAAAATTCAATACCTAACAAATCTTGACTCGAAACGGGAATCAAACAGGGCAGAAATGTAAACTATTTATTATATTATTTTCCTAACTCATCATATTTCAAGTACTGATTGAAAATTGGTATAACCCAGTGGGCATGATGCGGTGGTCAATCATGCGAGGCATAGTGCAAAGTGTAGTGCAAAAATTACAGAACTTTCTAGTGGGCAGCTGTAGGGGAAACTTTAGAGAGGCGCTACCCTCCTCCCCCCACCCCCCACACACACCTATGCCGTCCCCAGAGACAATAGCGAGCCAATAAAAGTTTTATTGTGCGCTATGATTTTGGAAACATTTTTCGAGATGACTTCTATAAAACTCGCAGTCCGAAGCAATTCTAACAGTTTATTCTCGTCCGCGAGCTAAACTTTTTAACACATTTATATACTAAGGAATTTTTCTTCAATTCCATTTTTCATCACTCCATTCTGTTTTATGAGTATTATTTTATTTATGATGTTACGAGGCAAAATGAGAATACAACAAAATGTGATGTTCATGGCTATAATATTCTCTGAACGCACAGCCTCGCATTCTACGATGAAGTACCGGCGGAACGAAATACAATATTATAGGGTTTTTTGAACATTGCGCTGTGTTTCATCGACAGCGAGGAGTTTTAGAGATAACATACAAATTAAAAATTAAAAAAAACCCCGACTGTCAATATAGTGTACATTATTCTACTAGTCAAGCCCTTTCACTTGGTAACCATATTGAGAAAGTTTTGAAAAAGGAAATGTAATTTGCCATTACCAAATTTCGAATCGATAGGACATATAGAAGTTAGTCAGACCCCCTTATCAACTATTAAAGAGCTGATGATCTTTAAACGGCTGATCAGGTCACGGTTATCTTAACGAATACTTTCAATGTTATTGAAGTGAAACATAAAATTCGAATCGGTCGGGCATAAGGAAGTTATTCAGATCCCCTCATCAACTAGAAAAGATTTTCATGAAACGTGGCTAACAACATTCAAGATAAAGTTAAATATGACAAAAAAAAAAAAACTAAACGAAAATCGGTTCATCCGTTTGGGAGCTATGATACCACAGACCGATACACAGAAAGACACGTTAACTTGTAACACCCCTTATTTTGCGTGGAGGTTAAAAATAAAGAACTGCTTTGATTAGGCCTAGTAGTTTCTACTTAGTTTTACAATTTAATAGTTATTACAACTTAAATTTGTCTTCCTTGTTTCTATAGCTAAAACTTACACTGATTTACTAGTTGATTGAGAAATAATAATTACAAACTAAACTAATATTTACAATAAATATAAGCCGTCTAACTGTTCACTTATGGGCATGGTACCAAAATGCTGGCGCTATTTCCCCTCTGGATTGCTAGACTTAGCCGTTGGGCTAAATAAGCGCAAGTTCTTGGGCCACCAGACGTAAGGAACAATTTTTGGGACACGATGTTAATAAAATGTCCGAAAACCATGGGCCCAGAGTCTCAAACGCAAGTGCCGCAAAAACGTAGTCATTACAAATAACGGAGTATTTACGGCGCTTAAGCATTTGAGCAGATTCGGCAGCTGCTGCTTTTTGGGACGTACTCGGCAAGTGAGAAGCTGCCAACGTATCAACGCAGGTCGCGTCCCACACCAGCGCACGCCCCATCGACCACGGTAATATTGACACATAATAATTTATCTATCAATAAGAAAATGTTGAATTAAACTATTGTACCAATTTTGTTATAGAAGAGCGAGACCTCCTGGTACAAAGTCAAAGTCAAAGTCAAAAATATCTTTATTCAAGTAGGCCCACAGGTGGCACTTTTGATGCGTACATAAGAATTACACGGTAGTGAGATGATGGCGATAACCACATTCGTAAACTTAAAACTAAAGCTACGAGGGTTCCAAACGCGTCCCGGTCTAAGAAGAAGCCCACAACAAACTTAGCCGGGTGTTTTTTTTTTTTTTTTTGTTATCGCCATCTCACAATGTCATTTTAAATTATTAGAAGAGCAACCTGGTTAGAGCAATAATTTACACCCAAGCTTTTTTATCGTTGACGTAGTCCTTTATACTATAATAGGACTTTTCTATAAGCTTACGTTTAATACAAACTTTGAACTTTTTAAGAGACATCTCCAAGATGTCAATTGGTAGTTTATTGTAAAATTGTATGCAATTTCCTTTAAACGAATTATGAATTTTATGTAACCTAGTATATTGCACTGTAAGTTTATTCTTACTTCTAATGTTTAAATTATTGCAGTCACATTTTTTCTTAAATTTAGAAATGTTTTTATGGACGTACATTAAATTTTCAAATATGTACTGACTATACACTGTCATTATTTTAAAATCTTTAAATTTATCTCTCAATGACTCTCTCGGACCCATTTTGTAGATAGAACGAACAGCCCTCTTCTGCAGCACGAAAATAGTGCTAATATCAGCAGCATTACCCCAAAGTAAAATTCCATATGACATAATGCTGTGAAAGTAACTAAAATATACCAGTCTGAATGAATGAATACATGAATTATATATGCTAAAAAGGAGTTTTCAGCGTAATTAAGATAGCATTTGAATTTTTTTTTTTAATACCTATAAGTTATAATTCCCCGTGCACCATATGATTGATTTGGTTGAATTATATTATTAAAAAATATCAAGAGATTCTTAAAGTTATATATACAACAAATTTTCATCCGCCTGTTCTGTATTTAATCCATTGTCAGTTTATTTACCGGCATTATCTTTGTTTAACATGAATAATCCGGAAGGTTAGGGTTATAACTATGGCCATAAATAACCGAAAAGTATTAGGGGCTTATCTGTAACGCGTGGCGTAGGTGACCCCTAATGTCATTAGGACACCGCTGCAAATATGGCACATATAAAAGGTGGTGAAGGTTTAAGTTGCGGTGTTCACGTATATTACGGTCAAACCGTGATCGTGTGCGAAATCAACACTGACCGGTTAAATATCAACTTATTTAACTCTCCTCGAAGCAGAATTTGGTGACAGTCTATCGATTAGAAAAACGCAATAGATTATTACCGGAAACCGTACGCGTTTGGCAGCAAGGCTATTTTGGTACAGTACTAACGAGTTAAGAAGCCTCCCACCTGACGGGATCAACTTGTAGAAGGCAGGAGGGGTTTTTAGTCGGTAGAAGTCCGACACTATACATAGGGATTTTCCCCTCCTAATTACAAAAAAAAAATCGGACCAGAGAAAGTTAGGAAATTAAAAATCTACTGGTAAACGAACCCTTAATCTCCCACTTATAAGACCATAGTACTGCAACAGGGTGGTTTACTAAATGTAAATATATGTTTTCATATCATTGGAATTGTGACTATATATACAATATTTTTTTATTTATTTATATATATATACAATATTTCTTAAGGATGCTTCGTATTGAGGCAAAACGAGAGCAAACATGGTACATATTGGGTTCATATATACGTATAGCGGTGCGTATTCATAAATACAAATATAACACAATTGCCTGGTAAGCAGTTCTAGTCTAGTTAGGACTCCAGATTTTCTTTCGGAGGATCGAGTTTGATCCCCTTCACGCGTTCTAACTTTTCAGAGTTATGGGCGCTTAAACGATTCAATACTACTTGTTTTGCTGTGAACGAAATCTGCATGCTTAAGAGTTCTTGAAATGAAACTTCAATGTTCTCAAAGACGTGTGAAGTCTTCCAGACTACGGCCTAAGCCCATCTCAGGCTAAACTGTTAGGAGTATGGGAGTTATATTAAACCCATACCTCTAAACGGCCTCGTCGCGAGATCGTAGTAGAACGCTAAATCGCTTAGCGATCTGGTGACCAGACCAGAGAAAATTCGGAAATGATAAATTCTCAAATATCTCCTGCCCGGGATCGAATCCTGAACCTCCTGCTTAAATTCATAGTGCTAGGAAGGTTGTTGTGCATAAAAACCACTGATCTCTATTGTTATCACTGGACAAGCTATTATCATTTGTTTCTGTTTTCAATTAATTGACGCCATAATGGCTCTGTTCGTTGGGAAGCTGTAATACGAGTGTCCATGGTACTAATATTTTAATGACTAAAACACTTATAACATTCGTTCCAGAGATAATCGTATATAAAATTTGGCGCTTCATTGGGGTAAAGATTTCAGCTGTAATTTGTGTGGGGGCATCTAGTCTAATGATAATAATACGAGAAGTTAGTGGTTGTAGAAATAATTCTATATAAAGTAAGACCTGATTCTTTCGGTTGGTTTCTTTTTACGGTGTAAAAAGAAACCTGCTGAAATAGGGTTTTACTATAACAAACATCTAAAGGGCTGAAATTGAGGCTTAAAGATTGTATGATATTTCTGTTTTTAAGTTAAAGGCTTTATAAATTGGCTGGTTGATTCATAATTTTAAATCATTCAATCAAAGCTGTTGTAACAAAAATCCCTTTGAAGCCGGTGAAGAATGTTTGGATGTCATTGATGTTTTACTTATCAGCTATTGTACGTTAAATACGTCGCGGTAAAAAAGCTAGTTTTCATTCTCGCTTAGCATAAAAAAAAATTAAAACATGTTCTGCAAAAAAGGACTCAGTGATTTACTCAACTTGGCCATCCAATTAGGTTTGTTAACTTAAAACTAAAGCTGCGTGAATTCCAAACGCATCTTGGTCTAGGAAGATGCTCACACAAACACGGTTCCCGATGCTAAAAACGTAGCGTTAGATGTTTGAACGCTTTGTCTGTCTGTATGTGTAGGTATTTGTTATCGTTCTGCAGAAATGGAACACCGATTTAATGATTGATTTTGTTTATTATTTACCTCTTTGATGATTTTGTATTTCTCGATCTAAATAAGCTTGTGTTAATGTAAAAAATATCTTTGTTTTATATATTATATTCTATGTTATTGTCCTTTTTTATGATTATTTTGTTATTGTTTAGTCGCGAGGATTCAGTGACGACAAAGATAATGGGGCTGGCTGAAAACCAGTGCTGCGAGTTTAAGTATGCAGCTATACTGAGCCAGCTTTGTCACACATTTTTTTTTATTTTTATACTTTAACAATTTTATGACACAATTTTATGACAATAAATACGATTTTTCTTTCTTTTATTTCTTTCTTTCAAGAACACGTTATTGCCACTAATATTTGCTGATAATCGTTATTGTCCGCCAGACCTCATTGCGGCTGCGTGGTGGGTTTTCATCGTGAAAAAATCCTAATAAAACCTCTAGCCATCGGGGAGCGAATGTCAGACTTCTACAGACTAAAACCACACGGTGTCCTAGCTCACCGCTCTGCGACTGGGTTACGGAAACGATTTCACATACAACCGTCACCCATTCAGCGCTGCTTGCCAAGGCAGACATACAGGGGAGACCACAGAGGTTCCCACTCATCGTTGAAGGCGCAGACTCAACACAAATTACCATCCGTGTCCATCGACCGTAGTTCCTTCTCAAGAAGGTAAAACAACCTTCTGCGTTGTTACTTCGTTATAAAAACTTTTATAGCGTGTCACGAATTATGTCCTTGTATCCAAAATAAATTAAATCTTCCCGACAGTTCAAACTTTGCACAGCCAACGCGTTTTGACCGTAACAAATATTTTGAAACAAGGCAGACGATTCCGTTTGCGAAATAGAGTTTTGCTTTACAAAGAAAACATTTTACCGGTTTGTATTTTGGATGTTTGTGAGGGCAGCGGTTAGGGTGGAGGGGAGAGGGGGGAGATAAGAATCAAATAGATGTTGTTTCGTTGCACGGCTGTGTCGTAGAGTCGTAGAGCATATGCAGGCAGCAACAAATGGTGTCAACATCTTGACACTTGAGCTGAGAAATTACGATTTTGGCTGAGATTACGGCGTGTGTATTACACAATTTACACACCGTTAACATTGCAGCGGGTCACAGGCTATGTCGGGGAATGCATCAGCATTTAGGATCTCGAGATCGGATTACATAAATCTTTTTTACTAATCCCTTTTTAAACTGCCTCGTTTTTGCTTCGCTTGCCTTCTGGACTATTGGTTCTTGTAGAGTCACTGTCTTATCTATTTTTTATTCTTTTGCATCTTTAATTATGTGATTAGCATATTTAATTACAAACCACGAGGTCTGGGGCTCAATTATTGGGTCAGCCCAAGGTACTCGTTTATTGGGTTCTCCTGTTTCTTCAAATTTCTTAGTACCAGCCTGGTGTTAGAAAATTATTAACAGTGTGACATTATTAAACTGATTATTTTTATAATGGGACCTATCAATCCCAGACCCTCCTTTAAAAAAATTATATCGATTTTGATATGTACTAAATCGTGAGTACCTACTTACTCTGTAAAACATTATCACTCTTTTTATTCTCTTCTCACTCTTTATATTATTATCTATATTAGAATCTTTTTTGCTAGATACTTCGTTAATGTATTATATAGATAATAAAGAAATGTGTAAGTGGTCTATTTGATAATTTAACAATTAATAAGATCGCAGTCGCTAAGAAGTTAGATCGATTGTGTTGACTTTTTGCAAATGGTTTGCATACTAGAGGGGAACGAATCTAAATCATCAAAATTATGGTTTTCTTATGTTTTTATTTTTATTTATTTATATATGTATATATAAATAAATATATAAAAACAAGGTTTACTATGACCCACAAATATTTGAATAGATTAAGGTAAAAAGTTCGATAAGACCTCCTGTATAATGCCTAGGTGTCAAAGCGAGTCGCAGCGTATTTCCATTGAAAAAATCCTCCTTTCACATCCCTTTAGCAAATTTTATATGGCCCATCGCATGGAGCAGACGTAGTGCATTGGTTTGCAGCGCAACAATTTCTATAGGTACGATGAGATTTTCTATGCAATTTGTGTGTGCAACTTAGTGTTTTGACAAGTTTTTCGCTTTATAAGACTCCAAAAATTATACAGATAATTCATCAATCATTATCAATGGCCTAAAAATATCTACTTCTAGACCGCTACTGTGCAGACGGGTTGGCGATAGCAGTAAAAATTAATAACACAATAATATTAACACAGAGGATACTGATGTTTTTACTCCATTATAACCCCCTCCCTCCCTTAGTCGCTTCGTACTACACCCGTGATAAGAGGAGGTATGGTGACAATTGTATTCTGATCTGCCGTCATCACACGGTTCCTCCAACAGTCGTGCTATGAGTGGAACTGAGTAGAGGAAGCATACAAAGTTCAAGTCATTAAGAAAAAAACTGGTTCTCAAATCTTAGCTTACTATGTTGGTATTGGTACTGAATTCAAGTCTAACGTGCTATTGGTATCCTCGCTGGACACAACGCTTTTCTCTTTGATGACTAGCTTCATGATATTTTACATCTGCAATTAACCTATTTAATGTTATGTATCAACTCAAATTTAAAACAGTTTACTTTCATTTGAATTTTAATATTACTTTAAAACTCTGATGATGAGGTAGAAGAATCGTTTAAATAAGATACAAAAACAATAAAGACGAAGAGTTTTGAGTTTTTTGGATTTGTATACTCTTTGTATCATATTATTATAGTTACAGAAGTTTTATTTTAAGTCTTTTGGATTTCCTGTAGAGTATCCATTGGCCCGTTACTATGAAGCAGTAAACTTAACCGTTCGGTATTTTTAATGAAACATAGCTAAAGTGAAACGTGCACAGTGGATGTACAGAATTGTTTATAGCACCTACGTAAGTAACGGCTGAACGCTAAAACTTAAATATAAACAGTCATATATCAAGGGACCCGGCGAAATATTTTAATGGCCTTAATTCACGTGGACGCGTTGCAATAAAAACACGCAACGAATTTAATTTAATTTAAGGTCAGAAATGTATTTTAAGCTGCTATAAAATGGCATATGTAAAACGCGTGGGAAAAGTGCAATGGGTACGTAACAACATTAAATATTTCTGGTAATATTGCGGTTACCTGCGACAAGCAGTTGTGCGGTATTTTCAAAGAGATTTTTATAAATAATTGCTTTTGTACTGTATTCCAGGGCTTTAATGTGCGTGTATTTCAGCGTTAAAAGAATCGTGGCGCGGTTTTTGTTCGTGAAAATTGCAAAGGGGACAATTTCATTTCTACGTTAACAATTCATTTTGTGTATATAATTATGACGTTGTGTTTCCGTTCTATTTACGCTGGACTTTTGTCTGGAGAATTATTGTGTGAAATGTTGGCAAGAGTCAAGACCTCTCGAGCGCGGTATAGTTTTTACCTGTAGTGTTTCGTCTGATGTAACAGTCATGAAACGTATTTTGGCAGTGCGATAAGGAAATGACACAAAGAAAACAAACTACAGTCCGCTTCGGCCGAAAATTTGTGATGGCGAGCAAGGGGGTCGGGGAGGGGCGGTGCGATAGCGCTCCCGTCAAAGTTATTGGAACGGTGTCAGAGATGGCTTGCGACGGATATCTATCTACCTGCACTGCTTCCTGGCCTCGAGGACTGTTGCCAGAGAAATTACTGTATTATTTTACAGCTAACGCGACGCCGGGGCAAAAACGAAAAAGTTCCAAATTTACTGCGTCCTCTTTTACCTAGCCCACCTTTGTTCGAATAGATTTGCTAGATTTTCGGTTTACAATGGAAAGGCTTTCTTTTATTTTAAAATGTGCTTCAGGGAGTTTTTATCAAGAGTCAATCGTGACTTTTTTATATCGTGCAAGAGGAAGGCTACATAACATTTTTCATGCTTAAATCCAAATTGTGTTTTCGTAGGGCATATAGTTCGGGGAAAGGATGGACGTTGGGGTCCCAAGGTGCTGGAATGGCAGCCCCGAACTGGTAAGCGCAGCGTTGGTCGACCCCCAACGAGGTGGACAGACGACATTAAGCGTGTCGCAGGTAGCCGCTGGATCCAAGCGCCTCAGAACCGTGAAATTTTGAACTCCCTACAAAAGACCTATGTCCAGCAGTGGACGTCTATCGGTTGATATGATGACGATGATGAGGTTGTATTATGTTATTATTATTATGTTATGTATTAGTATGACCTTAACCGTTTTATTTTAATTGCTTATAACGCACATATCGCTGGGACTCGAACTCAGCCCTCCGAAATACAATATATAAAACTTTACACTCGGGAAATATATTATTATCATAATGCGTACTGCGTATGCGTATCTGATGTACGTACTTGTATTTATATATCCTTAAGATATGTAGCTCATAACAATGTGTGCTGTGTTGTATAGAAACGTAGGCGCGGCAGTGGTCAACCTAGGATTTTTGACTTTTTAACCTTTAAAGTCATTAGATCTGCACGCTCGCAATCAAGGTTTTCAAGTATAGAAATACGTGAAAATCAGAGTAAAATGGATCTTATTAGTATTGTGTTAAAGCTGTAATTTGCCAACAATTCTTTAGCTCGGGCTTTTGACAGGGCGTCTCGCAAAAATCAAAACGGGATATGCTTCTCTAAAGTGTCATTAGGTCCGTCTTACTTTGCCACTACTTTATTTATATATATATACTATATACTACGACAATGCACACATCGCCATCTAGCCCAAAGTAAGCGTAGCTTGTGTTATGGGCACTGAGATGACTGATAAATATTTTTATGAATGATATACATAAATACTTATAATATACATATAAACAGCCAGACAGTGAAAAACATTCATGCTCATCACACAAACATTTTCCAGTTGTGGAAATCGAACCCACGGCCTTGGACTCAGCAAGCAGGGTCGCGCCAATCGGCCGTCCAAATTTGATATGCGAAAACGACTTCTCGATAGCGAGCGAACAAATCTTGTACTAAGCCAACAGGTTTCCGCTAACGCTAGTTAACACTTCACCAGCAAAGCCATAACGCCAAGCGATTTAGAAACCGGTACAGGGTTTTGGGTTTAATAAACTGCCTCACGTTTTCCAGCATCGTTATCAACCCATTGCCGGCCCCCTACAAGACACAGGCCACCTTCCAGAATTACTAAGACTTAGGTTGTGGTCTACTATGCTTGCCAAGTGTGGATTGATAGACTTTACACTCCTTTGAGAACAGAACAGCTCTCAAGTATGCAGGTTTCCTCAGAATGTTTTCGTTCACAGTAAAAGCAAGTGATATTTAATCGCTTAGAACGCACATAACTCCGAAATGTTAGTGGTGCGAGACGTTGATCGGATCGGAACCGCCCTCACCGAAAAGGACTAGGCTACTTTCGCCTGACTACATTTTCCATAGCTAAGGTTTCTTTACCTTAGGCGGCATCGTTAGCAACACGAAATGAGATGGCATCATCGACCTTAAGTCGACCTTTAGTATGTTCTCATGGGATATGGAAATTTATAACTAGACAAGCTGTTCTTCGCGATTTTATCCACGGTTGTCTCGGTTTTTTTGTTTAATTAAACATGCACTTCGCTAAGGATGAAAGCTAACTCTACGCAATATTACGTCTTGATTGATTACCTAAGCTGCTAAGCCGTACATAACAGATTACAGGTGCATTTCTGGGATAAAAAGTATAGGTAGGTACTCTATCCATCTACAGTAGATATAGATATAGAGTAGCTATTTATTTGTCAAATTTTATCAAGATCAGTTTGGTTTCGTTTTTAACTGATAGCAAACAATCATAAAAACAGACAAACTTCCGCCTATAAAATATTAGTACCGATCAACAGCTGTCTTGGTGGTTGTAATCCCGACAATTTTGCATCTTATTCGGTTTTATTAATCAAGATCTGGAATCGCCTAGTGGTTAGAACTTCACTTAACTTTCGGGGGGTGAGTTCCAACCCAGCCACTAACTTTGAGATTTTTTATGTGCGTTTTTTAAGCAATTAAAATATCACTTGCTTCAACGGTGAGGGAATATATTGTGGGGAAACCCGCACATGCAGAGTTTTCCATCATGTTCTCAAACGAGTATGGAGTCCATTAAACCGCACTGGGCCAGCGTACTATGGCCCAAGACCTTCAAATTGTGGAGGGCACCCACATGATTCATGATCTTCTTCGCACGATGAACCTCACTATATTACTGCGTTACAAAGAAAGATAATGCCTACAGGTAGACGATCGGTTACCTGCACTGGTAACCCGGATCGATATTACGGGTATTGTAAATTCAGCGACCTCTTTCGACTTGGGTTGAAAAGACACGCGAACACGATTGACGCGTTATCGTTTTGTCTGGAAATAGCCTTTCTCGAAACGATTTCTATGGAGGGGTCCCATTTAATTTAACGGACAATGTATACACAGAGTGCAGAGGACCGATTTGTCAAGGGAATGAATTTCAACAAAGGGCTTATTCATTTGAATGGCAACTTGTTGTACTCGACCGTTTTAATTTCATAAGTCGTTTATCATAATCAAGCTCGGGGAAGCCCGGGGAAGCTTGGGGAAGAGTGGGGAGGAGGGGTAGTTGTTCATGTTCACAACCCATGTCACTGTCTACGGCTATGAAGGAAATGTCACATGCCTTCGGACAATGCGGAAGTTTCGTGTATTCGCGAAATGCGTTGCAGCGAAGAAAATATAACGAAAATGATGCCCAAGGAACGGGCGTTTCAGCGTTGCAAATGATACAAATGTCATATCGTCTTCCGCTTCATAACCTCGCGCGGGTAATGGAGGAATTCTAGGCGCAATTCAACGAAGCTGCATAGAGATAAATTATTGAATGACGTAATTATAATTTAGTATTTATAAATTAAATAAGAATTTTCAGTACCAGTCTGGAGTTGTATTTTAAATTGGCGTTGTCTAAACCCGTTCTTCGGAGAGCACTTTCAAACTTCGATCCCTGTAAATATCATTAACCTGTGATAACAGTTGTTATAGCCCACCTAGCCCTATGAGAGAGGAGACCTTTGCTCAACTGTGGAACGGTAACAGGCCGCGGATTATGATGAAAATATGGGAAAAGTTAAGTTACCTAAATGCTATAATATAGCTACTGAAGACACTGAAGATACAGTAGATACAGTTAAATATTCGAAAACTAATATTTACTTATAACGATCATATTATCACATGTTAGTGAAAAGTACTAGAACCAGTAGCTTAATGTGCTCTCCGAGGCACAGTGGTAGATAGATAGATAGATAAATTCTTTATTGCTCACAATTAAGAGATAAAGATAATATATATTGAAAACTGAAATAGACACACACAACAGATCACACCAAACAGATCTTCGGCAATGCACGTTTCGCTCCGAAACCTGAGCATCTTCAGGAGATGTTGACTTTACAATGAATAATTGTAAACAAAGATCTGTTTGGTGTGGAGTATAAGGAAATGAAATGAAAATACACTTTTTTGTAAATCAAATAATAAAAAAAAAACAACCATTAGAAAAAAAACGGAGAAAAGGTACATTAGGCCTTATCGCTTAAATGTGATCTCTACCAGGCAACCTACTAAATCAAATTGAATGAATACATGAAGTTGTGAAGAAGGGTTAGGGTGTACACAAAGTAATACTTGAATAATAAACATAAATTACAAAAATATACATACTTCATAAAAAAAAATATTTTTATATATATAAATATATATATATATATATATATATATATAATAGAATATTTATAAACAATAAATATAATATAATATATACAATATATGTCAAAAAGAGGCCAGAAAGGAAAAGAAAAATAAAAAATATAAAAGGGACTGTTTAAAAACAAGCTTGAAAGCTTGCTGCAAGCTTGGAAAAAAGTCAAATAAAATAAAAAGGAAATGATAAATAAATACACACACTACTAGGGATTGAAGAAATTAAAAATTACACCATACAGATTCTCCTGCTGTTCGCGGAGTATAGCAAATTAAGCTTAGTTTTCATAATCATATGAACCAATTAATGGCCCACTACTATAGGATATGGGTCTCGTCCCATAGTGAGAAGGGTTTAAAACCGTAGTCCACCACGCTGTCCTAGTGGATTGGTAGACTTCACACGCCCTTAACCGTTTCCTCACGATGTTTTCTTTCACCGTTGAAGTAAGTGATATTTTAATTACTTAAAACCCACATTACTTAAAAAAGTTAGAGGTGCGTGGATTCGAACTCGACCCCTCGAAAGTGAATTCTAAGTTCTAACCACTAGACTATTATTAGGGAAAAGTTATTCGTTTGAATTGAGATAATTATACGAGTGTGAGGTTTCTTCATTACAATTTTTGTAGAATTTTTTGTGGAATTGCTCCGGATTCTCTTTGTAAGATTTACGTTTCCTATAGCCCAAGGTCAAAGCGACCTTTTAAAAGATTTAAGATCTCGTTATAGGAGGTTATACGACAGGCAATAAAACCGTACGTTCCATATAGAATGTACGAAAGCGTTTTGTTACCGAGGGCAACTGTCCGCAAATGTCAATAGCGATCAGATTTATGGACATTGATGATTTGACTTTCTAAAGCTTCATGAAGGGGTTTGTCATTAATTTTGCATAGATCCCCCACTGGGCATATGTCTCCTTACTCATGGGGGAGGGGGGCCTAATCTTTGATTCAGAATCATCATTATCATCAACAATCGAGCATCATTACTAGCCGTCGACAGGGCATAGGTCTTTTATCAGACTGGCGGTTGGCATTTAAGCAGTAAACTATCACACTAGGAAGTTAGAAATGGTACACGAAATAATAATAAAATAAATACACTATGAAATACACACATCGTATCGCCCAAAGTTAGCGTAGCTTGTGTTAATGGTACTAAGATAATATTTTTACGAAAAATACACGAAAATATTTATAATACACAGATAAACACCCAGACAGTGAAAAACATTCATGTTAATCACACAAATACTTTTCAGTTGTGGGAATCAAAACCATAGCCTTGAACTCAGAAAGCAGGGTAGCTGCCCACTGCGCTAATCGGCCGTTATCACTTAACAATGCAGACTTAACATGCCTTTGAGATAACTCTCAGTCACTCAGGTTTTCTCAATATGTTTTACAACACAGATAAAGCAAGTCAAAGTCAAAGTCAAAGTCAAAAATATCTTTATTCAAGTAGGCCCACAGGTGGCACTTTTGATGCGTACATAAGAATTACACGGTAGTGAGATGATGGCGATAACCACATTCGTAAACTTAAAACTAAAGCTACGAGGGTTCCAAACGCGTCCCGGTCTAAGAAGAAGCCCACAACAAACTTAGCCGGGTGATTTTTTTTTTTTTTTTTTGTTATCGCCATCTCACAATGAAATTTTAAATTATTAGAAGAGCAACCTGGTTAGAGCAATAATTTACACCCAAGCTTTTTTATCGTTTACGTAGTCCTTTATACTATAATAGGACTTTTCTATAAGCTTACGTTTAATACAAACTTTGAACTTTTTAAGAGACATCTCCAAGATGTCAATTGGTAGTTTATTGTAGAATTGTATGCAATTTCCTTTAAACGAATTATGAATTTTATGTAACCTAGTATATTGCACTGTAAGTTTATTCTTACTTCTAATGTTTAAATTATTGCAGTCACATTTTTTCTTAAATTTAGAAATGTTTTTATGGGCGTACATTAAATTTTTAAATATGTACTGACTATACACTGTCATTATTTTAAAATCTTTAAATTTATCTCTCAATGACTCTCTCGGACCCATTTTGTAGATAGAACGAACAGCCCTCTTCTGCAGCACGAAAATAGTGCTAATATCAGCAGCATTACCCCAAAGTAAAATTCCATATGACATAATGCTGTGAAAGTAACTAAAATATACCAGTCTAGCAGTTTCTACGTCGGTCATATGGCGTATCTTCTTTACCGCATAGGCAGCAGAACTAAGCCTGTTCGATAAATTATTTACATGAGGGCCCCATTGAAGTTTAGAATCTAACGTTATTCCTAGAAAAACTGTCGTATCCTCCAGTTTCATTTCCTCATTATTAAGTAGTACAGTGGTTTTCACGTGTTTAACATTAGGTAAAGTGAATTTTATACACTTGGTTTTTTCAAGTAATAATAAACTGCTAAAAACGCACATCCTGAGTCCAAGGCCGTGTAAGTATCGTAATAGATAAACCCATTTATTTATACTATTCATAAAAATATTCATCAATCATCTTTGTACCCATGACACAATCTACGCACAATCTTTGGGCTTGATGGCGACGTGTATATAATATATTAATAACTCCGGTCAGTTAAAAGTGCGTAATGGGGATTGAACCAAGTGCTTCCAAAGTGCATTGTTGTCTTGACCACATGGCTATCACCATAGTTAATTTATGGTTGGTCTATTCAATAGTAAAACGAGCTCGTATAAATGGCTACCTCAATTAAAGCGCAGTGAATTGAAGTAGGTAGTTCCTAAATAGCTTGCGCCGGCCTACATCCCTAATCAAATATGCTCGTTTCGGGATTTGATGCCTGGCCGGGGACTACAATCTTCAACCTAGAGCGCCGGTAACAGTTCCTCTCCTCTCTATATTACGCCGATAGTGGTTTGTCGGCATGGGTCATCTCGTTGAAAATGTATCAACTGTATTAAAATGTATGGAGGCCAAGATACACACAGACAGACTAAAATGAAAACAAAAATACAGTTTTGGCTCCACTATCGATTATAGAATGCTCTCTAAAAAAAAATCCAAAAAACAGCCGCTGAAGATCAGACCTAAAAGAATCTCACTTGCCTCCCCGTAGACCAGAAGCAGGGTACGCCCATGTTTGTAATACTCATGCCGACGAAAACGAAACCGCATACAAGTTTAATATGTTCGACTATGGATAAATGCAACTGACTGCAGACACACTAAGTTAACATTTCCTAACCTAAATCCACGCATCACTAAAAAAATTACTACGCCGAGGCAGAGGGAAACTCAGGAAGGTGGTGGGACTAATAAAACAAACATCTTTCCATCATAGGTGTCACCGACAGCCACTATGCAGAGCATGCATGCAACGAAAAATCTACCTGGGATCCGCAGCCACAATTGCGGAAGTCCTCGGCAACCTGGGCGGCCTGCTAGGCTTATGGTTAACTTGGATGGTTGGAGTTGCAAGCACAGCGGGCAAGAGTTCGACGCACAACAAGTGGAAAGCTTAATGGGAGAGAACGGCTCAGTGAGAAGAAGAAGAAGAAGATGTTCCACCAACAATTCTGTTTTGGAATATAAATTAACTCAATTCATATTACGATCCACTAGATCGCCATTTTGAATGTTGTTTGCAAGTAAATGCGAGCTACTTGGTAATTCCGTTCCGCGAATGTGGTCGACGTAACTATCAGATCAATTTTGTCAATTTGCATAGATCATTAGGTTTGACATTACTATCGAAAGCGCACTTTGCGGTTGGGATTCGTCGAATTGCAAAGTAGGTATGGTGGTAATGGTTACACGATAAACTTTTTGATTTGCAGAAAATTTTAAAAGTCTTACAAAGGCGACCCAGTTCATAGTGTTTCAAGTGTAATAAATTACTCGTAGGTAGTCAATAAACAAAATCAATTTTGAAAAAAAGCAGTGCATTAAGATCCATCAGGTCTTGTGGAGAAGGTGCACTGTGTCGGTATCTATCTATCTTGTAAAAAGTTAAATCAGCTTACTCATGAGAGAGGGATAATGTTTGGTTCAGAATCATCAAAAATGAATATCAATTTGTTTAAAATTTCCAGATAAATATCTATACTAACTAAAAAGCTTCATCATTCATCAACTAACATTGTCAGGAACACTATTTTTAGTTTTGGAGACTTAGGATGGTGGTATTTATATGTGCGAGGACAAAATATGTGTAATCTAAGATAAACTTATAAAACTACCCTGGCCCGAGTCAAAGAAGATATAGAGGATTTGAAGAGACTGAATTCAAGTAAAAACTAAAAAAGCTTTTAGTAGAGAAACTACTGATTTTTAATTACTGATTACCGGGTACAATTTCTGATAAGTTTTCCTTAAAAACATTCATCCGTTATCCACGCTCGTTCGCCGAGCTATTTATTTTCGCTAGGCGTTCTTTATGATTTTTTTCTTATCGCTCTTCAACTAAGGGTAAAACCGTGATACTATATACCTTTCTCGATAGTTGGTATCCCAACTCATAGTTGGTATTCAAACCCAAAAAAAAAACTTGTAGGTACCTAGTTCTAGAGATTTGAGCTTTCAAATTAACAAACTGCAATATTAAAATAATTAGTGGTGTTTCTGATAAAAACGGTAAACACGTCCTTTTGCAGAGGCACGTGCAATAGGGCCAACAATTTTGAATTCTATGTTGCTATTGGTAATTTAGTAGCAGAAAAGATATACTATGCCTCACATGTTTTGGCCGGAACCAAGATTTTGTGATCTGTTGCAAAACATACTAGGTAGCTACTACACTATTCAGGCGGCTAAGCCGGATATGTGAAATGCACCCGGCTAAGTTTTTTGTGGGCTTCTTAGTCCGGTAAAGATATACCCCACGAGCTTGTGTCTACAACTTTTTCGTGTTAAGATTAATTATTTCGTGGCGAGTATCTCAGCTCTTCGGGGCGCCAAAAGACCCTCATAGTTTTAACTAAACAGGATAGCAAGATTTTTACTTTATTTTAAATATTACTTTACAATAATTCGATGAAGATGGTTTGTGGTTTAAATAAGATGAAGGCGATCTAAGTCGGAATTCATATTTAAATAAAAAAATAAATAAATATACTACGACAGTACACACATCTAGTTCCAAAGTAAGCGTAGTTTCTGATATGGGTACTAAGATAACTGATAAATATTTTTACGAATAATATAAATACTTATAATATACATATAAACACCTAGACACTGAAAAACATTCATGTTCTTCACACAAACACTGTCCAGTTGTTCCAGGGTCACTGCCCACTGCGCCAATCGACCGTCAAATATTTATCTGTATATTAAAAAGTATGAATGAATGAATGAATACACTTTTATTGTACACCAAAGAAAAAAAGTAGTTACAGAGATATAAATACATATCAAGAGAGTATAATTTGATGGCCTTTTCGCTACATAGCGATTTCTTCCAGGCAACCAATGGCGTTAAAGGAAAAAACATAGAAAAGAGGTAGGTGGTGCAATAAATAATATTTAAAATTATACAAATATATAAATAAAATATATATATAAAGTATTTATGTATATTATTCATAAACATGTTCATCGGACATCTTAGTACCCATAACACGGCCGACTGGCGCAGTGGGCAGCGACCCTGCTTTCTGAGTCCAAGGCCGTGGGTTCGATTCCCACAACTGGAAAATGTTTGTGTGATGAGCATAAGTGTTTTTCAGTGTCTGGGTGTTTATATGTATTTTCTAAGTATTTATAATTCATAAAAATATTCATCAGTCATCTTAGTACCCATAACACAAGCTACGCTTACTTTGGGGCTTGGTGGCGATGTGTGTATTGTCGTAGTATATTTATTTATTTATTTATTTATTATTTATTTATAACACAAGCTACGCTTACTTTAGGACTTCGTGGCGACGTGCGTGTTGTCTAAAAAAGAATAGGGAGATAGTCTCCTGGTATAATTATCATCATCACTTCAACCAATCGACGTCCACTGCTGGACATATCGTTTGTAGGGTTCCACAATACACGGTCCTGGGCCTCTTGCCCCCAGCGGCTCCCAGTGACTCGCCTGATGTCATCTGTCCACCTCGTTGGGGGCCGACCTACGCTGCGTTTACCGGTGCGGGGCCGCCATTCCTGCACCTTAAGGCCACGTCCAAAACCCAACGTCCATAACCCAACGTCCATCGCTAACATCCTCCACCTGGTATGCTAATATATAACTAAATATAAATACTAAGAATTTGCTATTTTAATTTTCAACTACAAGTCTACAATATAGAGGAAAGCGGCACAGGACTCGGAAACAAGTTTTCTCTATCCCCATATCAGAGCGATCGAAATCTAAATAATAAAGATCGCAAGGCAACCCCTCCGTAGGGTAGGCTTAGTCGTACAAAATTGGAGTAATAAAAGAGGAATGCTTGCGAAAGTTTCGCAATAAAGCCAACGAGTATCGACTGTTAAGAAGTAAAGAGTTCTCGAGTATAACGGCCCGTGTACATAAGTCGTGGTTATTTATACTAGTTTAAACTTCATTCTGATTCCTATTGTTGTCTGTGAAACGGAATGTAAAAGGGGTATTTGTAAATTTGTAATCGAAACTTACCGCTTTTTTAGGGATAAATTGCAGTTTAATTTATGTCGTTATGTAGTGCTTTAGTTTATTTACGTATCGGCACTTCTTAACGCACCGTTATAGACAAATTTGCTGTGCTAAATATTTGATGAAATCCGATAGTTTTATATCATGAATAATAGAAAGCTTAATCAATCTTGTTAATTTGAAAACTTCCATCCATTATTTCTTTGTGGAACTGATGTAACCAATAACAAATAGTAAAACATGAACCCCCTAAAACAAATTTTAAATAAAAAGCTGTATGACAAATTTGATGTATTTATGTTTAAATAAAACCATATTTTAAGAGTTGATATACCCTTTACCTACAGAGCGCTACTCATTATCAATCCATTGTCTTCTCCCTAAAGATAGTTGACTACGGCCTTAACCTCTGACATTCTGATGGGGGTATCAGATTGAGAAGGCTTAAAGTGATATTTAATCGCTTAATTCAAAAACGCTCATTACTCCAAACCACCAAAACCTTTTGGTGGCCAAACCGCAGGTGTTGTGTTGCTTGTGATTGCCGACCAGGGGAATATGGCGGAGAACGGGCTATAGCGTCCTCTGTGCTACTACTACCATCAGTGGCGTGCATAGAGGGTATGCATAGGGTATGCACATGATATACAATGAAGAAAGTCTCCAGTACGAGTTATATATACTTAAGGGAAGGATTTTTATAACTCTTACAATGCCTATCTTTAGGACTTTCATAACTCGTACTCGAGTTATTTCTTTCTTTATTTTATATATTCTGCATAACCTCTGCATACCCTCTATGAACGCCACTGACTGACTGATCTACTGCGGTCACCAACCCTTCTGCCTGAGAGGCCTTAGCCCAGCAGTGGACTGCTGTAGCCTATTGATGAAAATGCTGACATAACTCCGGGAAGTTTGAATCGAACTCCGCCCGATACGGAAACTGAAGTTCTGACCACAAGGCTATCACCGCTACATTATGTTACACAAATTAGCCAAGCACCTAGCGTGACCGAGAGCTCGCGTAAGTATACTTATCACTATTCATAATATACTTATCATTATATCTATTATTTTGACGTCCGATTGGCGCAGTGGGCAGTGACCCTGCCTTCTGAGTCCATGGCCGGTCCGATTCCCACAACTGGCAAATGGTAGTGTGATGAGCATGAATGTTTTTCAGTGTCTGGGTGTTTATATGTATATAATAAGTAATTACATATACAAATTTATTTATAAATAAATTTCGTTAGTCATCTTAGTTACCATAACACAAGCTACGCTTACTTTAGGGCTTGGTGGCGATGCGTGTATTGTCGTAGTATATTTATTTATTATTATTTATTATTTATCAGTGGCTTCAAATAGACCGAAGCTAAACACAAAGTATCGAAACAAATGTCTCTTGAAATAGAAACGTATATATCTTGACTCATTAGCCTGGTTCCCAAGCGTGTCGCAAAAGAAATTAGAGGAGTACAACCCGAAGGAAAACCAATAGACAAATTATGGGGCTGACATAAAGTAACGGGTCCCGCTACGAGGTGCTTGCAGCGTAACGTTTTTGGAGTGTTTCACGTGAAAATAATTACATGCCGGCTGTGACGTATGAGCGCTATTTAAGCCGAGCCCAAAGAGTAATCGTGGCGATAAACACTGACAATTAAACCATTGCTACGCGACGCACGCCTTTCTTTGCACTTCTCTTAATGAAGATTTGTGGTCCGGCCGCTTAGTTTGGCGAGGCCTTCGAAATACGTCTGTTGAGAACTTATTATTGCTCTGTGCGGTAATGTAACAGTCTTACAGAACTATTAAGAGTATTTAAGAGTTCCGTTTGCTTAATTTTTATTTTATAATGACTACATATAAATTGTAACGCAGTACCGAGTTGGAGACTGTAATAACATTTCCTTACATAAATAAAACATACTTCATTTGAACTAAGCAATAAACCGAAAAGGAAGGTTCTTATGATTACATAAGAATTACATTACATAAGTACACTGATTTCTCTAACGTGTTTTAGCTGATTTACATCATAGGCATTTAGTATCACCATATCTAAAATTCATTCCCTTTAAAAATATTATAGCTCACGATCATGCTTGTCTACACAGTGTAAATTATAATTCATGTAAGTGCCCTTCGATTGAGCTAGTCGACCGATATACCTATCTTGGTCTTACTATTGACTGCAAATTCAACTGGAGTTTCCACATAGACTACGTATGTAATAAACTGAGGCAATTTCTCGCAAATATAACTATTTTAAATCGACGGATTCCATTTAAAATCAAATTAATGCTATATAACTCGTTCGCTCTTACTTACGTACAATATGGTCTCAGTAGCTACGGTCGTACTTATAAAACTTATCTCAATAACATATATAGCTTACAGTTAAGAATATTAAAAGCTATTGTCTCACATTCCATTAAATCTAAATACGACGGTAATGATCTAGGGCTTTTTAATCATTGTAAAACATTACCTGTTCAGGAACAGTTTAAATATACTTTATTGAAAAATGAGTTCTTTAATAAGAAGATACTCCGGAAAAATGAACATCCTGTACATACGCGGACGATGACTGCCAACCGCATGCTCATTACGCGCGCTAACAATACATACGGTGAGCGTACGACCGCCTTTTTGGTTCCGCGATTCATGAACGAACTACCTTCAACGTTGATCCAAAATGTAAATATTAAAAACATTAAGCGTAAACTCAAAGAATACTTTTTAGCGAAGTTAGTTGGCTGACTCTTTTGTATCTCGTATAGTTTATATTATTTTGGTACTTACTACTATTAGAAATTAAAATTTACAGTCTTACTTGGTTCCTATCGTTCTACAATGTAGCAGTATGTTTTTCCCACAGCTGGTTTTATTCTTTTAATTAACACCTTAGGTAATCGTTGCAGATAGGCACCGAGGACAAACCTCTGCGGTTTTTTCGGTGTTTTTATACTAACCATTTTATTGTAATTGCTTTATTTGATAAATAAATATAAAAAAAAAAAAAAAAAAAAAGTAGCAAACTAGTAAAACCGGATATTAAGATGTCTGATAGTGAATATTAGCATCTCAATTTAAGAATTCGTTATTTGGATACTTTTTTTTAATAGCATCAACTTCTTGGAACAAATCATTATAATTGTTAAACCAACGTTGTTTAACGAAAGAAAGATATACATTTTTATTATACAGAAACAAAATTGACAGTTTCGTAATATTTTCCATTTACTTTTCTAGAAAACATTGCTACAACCGATAATTAATACAAAAACCCACCCACTCGTCTAGAACTTGGAATAAGCGTATTATCAGAATCCTTTGAACTAAAAGCTTCTTACACTTGTGCAAAAGCTGCTACACAATACAAAATATTTAAGTGAAAACTTGAAATTTCCTGTATCCTTCCTGTTTCCCCTAATTCTTGATACACTAATAAGAGCTCCGTCAGACTAATACGAATTGTTTAGCGACGATTCATCCAGTCGCGTTCCTTGAAATCCTTAGGGTACTACAGCGATGCGACAAGCAATTGTGTTAGAAAGGTTTTAACGTATTAACAGTTTTGTCTTCCTTTTTTCTTGCCTTTCCTTTACTTAGTGGTATAGTAGATTTTATTTTTATTTTTGTTTAATTCTCACCTGGTGGTAAGTTATGAGGCAGTCTAAGATGGTAATGGGTCCCTTATGGGGTTTTACGTGACATCACACCATACTCGCTTAGCGTCTTCGTCGGTTGGCCGGTTACCACGGGAAAACCTGCCACCAGACCTGACTAGATTTTTTTAATTAGTTCGAGGCCCTTAAACTTTAGTTAAATACCTACTTTATTATACAGTGTCACGACTGTGTCAGGCTACGTCGCTCCCTAACCATTGCAACCTGTGAGGCTACTAGTGTATTCCTTAACCAGCCGAATACACGATTGAACCACCGTGTAGACCGCTTCGATGATGTGAACCCGTGCTCTGTGGTACTACAAAAGGTTGACCTCTCTTCATATAATCTAAACCTTCGCCGAACCGGCAGTAATAACAACGTTTGCTATACCAGTTCTATTCTAAACAAATACCTCCTAAAATTTTGCCCTGCATAACGGTTTACCTAAAAACTAAAATACTGGTCGTAAAGAAAAGTTGAGCGAGCACAATCACCTTAATTGGATGCCCAATTTCCAAAAATTATTGTAAGGAATTAAAGAGAAAGTGTTAATGAGAGAACCACGACCCCAAAAATAATGAACAAGTTCGATTCGTAAAGCAGCTGACTTTTAATAAAGAAATATTACGTTTCTAGAACTCTGTTTTTTAAAGAGTGTATTAAAATTCATTATTTTTTTTTCAATTTCTTAAAGTTACGATATTATGAGGTAATAAAAATCTAGGATTTATATCTATATATATAAAAGAAAGTCGTGCTAGTTACACTACTTATAACTCAAGAACGGCTGTACCGATATGGCTGAAAATTGGTGGGTGGGTAGCTTAGAGCCAGGAGACGGACATAGGATACTGTTTATCCCGTTCGACAGCGTTCCCGTCTGAGTTGACATAAAACGTCAGTTACACCATTTATAACTCAAGAACGGCTGGACCAATTTTTATGATATTTGATTTTTTGGATTCCTCTTAGACCGGAATAGGATAATAAGTATTAAAATAATAACATTCATCAAAAAAAATGATGCGCGTTACGAAGTTCGCCGGGACAGCTAGTAAAATATAAAATTGGATGTCCAAGTTAAATGAGTCCAACATTAATTCTATACTAACATTTTTTTTATCTCGCAACATATCTCTAGTGTAGTCGTACGATTACTGAATAAGGTACGAATATCATGTATAATCCGTATCACTAGATTTTAACGAGGTACTGATGCATCAAGATAATACTCATAAACTTAGATATTGATACGCTGTTGGTACTACGTCTAACTTTGACGAATATCTGTCTAATCAGGAATATTCACTTAGAGATTTGCGGCTCATTGTCGGATTTGAAATTAATTATTAATTCCTTACAAAGATAAAGTCCAATTCAAAATTAAAAAAAATCTAAATTCATTTATTTCAAGTAGGCCCAGTTTATAAACACTTATGAAAAGTCAGTCTGTTTGTAGTGGCTCTACCACCGGTTCGGAAGGCAGATGCCACCGAGAAGAGCCGGCAAGAAACTCAGCATATTGCTGTTTTTCAATATCATTTTACAGTTTATAATCTTTTAAATTCACTATATTGTGGGAGATGAGAGCTGAGCCTGCTTCCAAGCAGCCTTGTCGTTGAGAAATTCATCAATCGTATAGTAACCACGATTTATTAAATATATTTAGACACAGTGTTTCAACTTATGCATTGGCAAATTCCTAAATTATTTATTCATGTAGGCCTATCACAGACACTTATGAAGCGTTCATACATATATGTTTACATAATTGTAAGGGGATGGTGAAAACTTCGTTCGCCAACTTAAACCTAAAGCTACGAGGGTTTCTAACGCGCCCTGGTCTAAGAAGCGCCCACTTTATAACAAAAAATGTCAATTCCCACCTCTAACAAATTAATTGTTATTCGAAGAGGCAATAATGTATTGCAAAGTTTCGATTAGTCTAATTGATGCGTGTTGTATTGTGAACAGGGACTCGGGGGTTCACAAGTTACCTACCCGTGAGTATATTAGATCAATTAGGTATTAAAGTAGTCCGCTAAACTGCATTCAAGCTAGAAAAGCAGACTAAGATGGCAAGGGCTCTTCACATACCCAATTATTGTACGCTATACAACTGTCAAATAGTTTGATAATAGTTTTTTTTAAATGAGTGTACTATCGCTGGCGTGTTTACTAATCAGCCTTAAAACCTTCTTTCTCCTTTTTGAAAAAAAAAACTATTGCTCCATTCGCCTGATGGTGGATGAAAAATTAGCCACAGAAGCATTGCCTATTAATTCCCGATTTGAAGGTATTCAAGGTGGTTTGGAAAAGGGAAATTAACTTGATGGTCATTGCTTGGTCCATTAACTATACATGGCTTAACTGATGGTAAGAGGAAAACCGTCTCCTTCGCACGCGTTCCCATCGTGAGATCCCTACGATGAATAATATCATGATCAACCTTACTAGGGTTCAAAGTGAGGCCAGATGTTTAGGAGAGCAGACCCCGGGGTCATGCGATGAGAAAGAAAAAGCAGAGGTCTAGAATAAGAAGTTTAATAAGGCTTATAAAGTCGTATCAAATTCTAAATGTAACAAGTTTTATCTCTGTCGGATTATAATATGAACTTGATCATTTTCTCAACAATCTATCAGTCTATTTTCTTAAGTAATGAAGCATAGACAGTTAGTTATTCTTCAGTAAAAGCATTCGGATTATCACATAGACCAAGAGCTTGTTTATTCCAAACATTTACATCGGTTTGTCTAATCACAGACGATGTTGTCATTTAAGAATAATGATTATTATTTTTTTGTGAACGTTCATTTTATGTTCATCAATATATGGCCAACAAGGTAATACCAGAATAAAACCGTGTTTAGAAATATTCAGTGTTTACCAACTTTTTAATAATTAATAAGTAGTAATGAAATAACTAAATGACCACTATTTTAGTTATAAAACACCGACGTACTTTTACGTCTTTACTATATTCTGTAAAAATATATCAACTATCAAAATGACAGCTTTAATCTACTGGAACTAAATTGAAATTTTGCGAAAATATAATATAATAAAGACACTTACGAACGTATTGTAAAATCCAAACACGGTTTTTGGTATTCAATGGTATTCTCGTCTGAATAATATAAAACCTTGTAAGCGCTTTAATAACACATTATGTACTTTTTTCTAAAAGGAACAGAATCGTCAGAGTACTGTACTGGATACAGGACATTCTAAAGTTAAATATGTAAATTGTTTGAAAAAAACCTGTAATAACCCGGTTGTTTCTTAGCTCTGATGCTTCAGATGCTTTCGGAAGCAACCTAAAAATTTCATATCCAAACCCAAGTTCAGTATCAAACATTGTATCATGACCATTTTATCTCATATTCGGAATCATTGACGGTACGATATTTAGAATTGCTAGTTTGTATCAGTAAAAGATGTGGAAAGGAATTTTGAAGTACATACTAAGTTAAGTAAAAACGGGACACTCTATTTAGTAATAAATATATACCTACTAATAATATCGCTGAGCGGTAATTGTTTATTTACGTTTTCCTGAACGCGCTAATCATTTGAACTACCCGTTTAATTTGAATTAAGTTTAAAGTTATTTAACATCACACTACGACTCATAGAAGTCGAGTAATGGTCGGGGAATGCGATACGGTGGGTTCACAAAGGCGTGTGAAATGATTATGAGCAAGTTAAGAAAACTATATGGGCGGTTTCAATCACCAGCTCTCTGACTACAATACTCTAATCGATGGAATTAATTTGTGAAGTGTAAACAACGATCGGTACAATAAATAAGGAATGTATAAATAAGAAACGTTTTAGAGAAATATCGAGGATTTGCATTGTAAATGTAAGTCTATAGATGAATAAACTAACGCAGCCCGTCCGTTAGATGCAAATTGTGTGTACACTCACTTTGCTGAATGGTTGGAAATGTATTTTAGGATGCTGTATCGATATTCGTAAATAGCAAAACCACCGGACGGCTTTATTGAAAAGACCATCGACTGAATCGTTTGACTGTTTTCTCTTAGTTAATTACTTAGTTGAATTATATTAGACGATAAAGGTCTGTATTTTGCTTCGTTGGTCGATTGGTCAAGATGTCCGGCTATGGATCACGGAATCTATGGTTTTATTTCCAAGGCCGGCTTATCCTTGTTATTTATTTTGCGAGCTACGAGATCCTGGGTTCGATTCTCAGATAGGTATTAAAAATAATTGTTAGGTTTTCTATTAAAAAAGTCTTAATACCAGCAGAGAGTTTGGAAATTTGCTTCATAGAAACCCGTGCTTCGGAGAGCATGGAGCATGTTATTCCAATTACTCAATCATCGCCAAAGCTGCCAGCTACATAGTTTCTATAGATTGTCTGTTGATACAAATTACAGGTTCTGTAGAAATAAAATTTTATTTCGTTATCTTTATTTACATTGCCTACGAAACAGTACACTATTTACACATTTAAATCTATAGAACACAAACCTATACAAACAACGTCAACGCATATGTGTTTGACTTATTGTTGTACTCATTTTGGTTCGAAACCGAAACTACTGATCCGATTGATGAAATTTCTATAGGGCCAATCTGTAAACATTTAAAATAACATAAAAATGGGTTTATGAATGACGGAATGCTGACATCAAAATCGTAAAGAAAAATAAGGTTTAGAAGCCAATTAAAAAAAAGCCCTGTTGTTTAAATAATAGTGCATAAAGATATAGTTATTTACGAGAGTAAATGAACCCCCACAAACTCGGCCTCAACCAGCGCCTATCTTCTGCGGTTAAAGCGCGAATTCTCCGTTTCTCCGGTCATGTGTCCAGGCGTGAAAGACGTGTCCATTGAAAGTCTCGTGGTTCAAGGGAAAATGGGCGGTACAAGAGCACGCGGTAGATCACCAATGTGATGGACGGACCAAGTAAAGGCCGCAATCACGGCTCCTCTTCATGAATGCACAAAAAAGGCAATCGTTAGGGAGGATTGGAGCCGAAAAAAGTGAGCCATGACACCTAAATGACTACCAAGACCAGTCTGACAAAACTGAAACGACTAATAAGAAGAATATACGAGAGTGATACAATTTCTACGAATAAAATGAATAGCAAAAATAGTCTGTGCTCTAGATGGAAATATATGAAATAAATAGGAACGCTATACGCAGTCAAGTAAAGAAAACTCAAACAAGACGTTCTTTATGCATTTTAAAATATGTTATATTTATGTTACCATTTTTACAAGTTGTACCATTAGTTTGATATTTTATGCACAAAATCTGGCAAAATTTGGCATAACTTCAGTTCGGAGTTTGCATGCTATTTTATCAAAGTTGTAAAGTTTTTGAAAGGTTGACCTTGTTGGCGGATACAAGAAATACATATTATACGAGTGCCTAGTTATTTCCTCTTTAGGCATGAGGCCGGGCCACTACATTACTTAACATTTCCTGTGCTGGTTTATACGATGCGAATCTATTAGTTACCGGAATCATGCATAATTCAGGATTTTTATCGGATGCCCGGGAAAAAATTAAAACAAAGTGCGCTTTGTTGGTAATGTATGAAATTGTTTACATTTTCTGAACCGATTTATGGTCTATCCAGATATATACCTGGGTAATTTTCCAATTTGGGCTACGAAGAACGTTTCAAAATCCGGTTTTTTTTTCCTTTTTGAGAACTTACGCTGCGTGCGTTGCGTAAACGGTTAAAGTTCCGAAAAGTTATAGCATATATCTATCGTTTGAGGTTGACCTATACGCGGACGAAGTCGCGAGGGACCGCTAGTATTGATAAAACATTGCATAACTGTACAACCTGCTGTACACTGTTTATTAGTGAGGGGTTGAGTGAAAGAGTGTCTGTTTAATTGTTTGTAAATCTGGCTTACCTTGATCACTCACTGCACCGATCTTGATGAAATCTGGCACACAGATAGCTTGCAACCTGGACAATTGCGTCTTATAGCCATTAACATTACCCACTCTTAAAGACATTTAATCTTAAATCTTTGGTGGCTGAGTCACCGTTAACTCCATCAAAATGGATCTGAACACAAACTACCAAAATTCCGGACCGAAACAGTCTCTGTCTGCGGTAAAAAATCATCCTCACTGTGCGCTTAGTTGCAACTTCATGAACAGACGTAGAATTTTGTCCAATAAAGACATTTTTTTTACATTAAACTTACTCTTGAATGGAAAAAGATAGTTACATGAGAAATAATAAAATATATTCATATAACCATAAAGTTGAGGCTATGATGCGGAATTATTCTCTATTACAGATATGTTGACTCACATAGTTGGGATAGATAGTAAAGCAGATAAGAGTGATCGCGGAAGTCGAAGGGTAAATCCGGGAGCGATGAAAACACTGTCCCTTCTAGGTGCTTAAATAATACTAGGTATTATCACAACTATAAATGTAGATGGGATAAAATTGTTTACGTTTGCACTATGATGCATAAGTTGTAGGCAAAAATCTTGATACAAAAATGTATTGTATTAAGTCTACTGACGTTATTTTATCAAACTACTATGAGTAATGAACAACTAAATACAGTGTTTATGTATTACAATGGATATATGACACGGATTGTTAAGCGTTGACTGATATAGCGTTGAGATGTGCCCTGCAAGATATTTTTTTTGATTAGGTTTTTAAAAGGGGGGGCTGATCTGAACCAGGCGATAGGGTCAGACACAAAAGCTCGCTAGGGGTTGAGCCCTAAGACTTGACAACATCAGGGTGAGTGGGGGACATCAACCTAAAGGTCTCCTGTGGGGCCTGGACTGTGAGAGTGGGTTTCTGGACTAGAGTTAGTTAAGTTTAGTCTGAACGACCCATGACCGCTGACAAGACTCACATCCAGATGACTTTAGAAATCATGGTCCCCTCAGAAAACGGGGCCCTGACGTTACAAACAGGGACCCCATTAGAAAACGGAGCTCTGACGTCCGAAATCAGGGCCCTAAACTCAGAATTCGGGACCCAATCAGAAATCAGAGCCCCTAAACCAGCTTTATTGTTGTGAGTTGTAAGTTGGTTAAGGAGGGACAAGGTCGAATAGTTCCTGAACACATTCTACAGAATAATATCCTGTAGAAAACGGATACAATAGCAACCTTGCACCGATGTTGCAGACTTTATAGTATCAGCTGGTTTTAGATAACGTTTGCACTTTGCATTTGTATTGTATGCGCAAACGTAGTTAACAAATGCAAATTTATTTTAGTTATCGCACTATCGGCTCATCATCGAAGCACTTGCGGTAATTAGTAAGCGCGGATCGCGGCTGTCCACGAATATTGAATGCGGCAAACTGTATGCAACCTTTCCAATGAGTTAAGATTTATTTATGACTTAATACATAATATTAATTATTTCGTAAGAATCCAAAAGAGAAGCTGAAGCCCTTTTGGGCGGGACGAGTTCAATCCCTGGCACGGATTATGTGCCTTAGATAGCAATTGCTCTAACGAATATTTTGTTGACTAGTGTCAATACGTTGGGTATTACGTCAGTGGGTTGTGGAATATTAAAGAACGTACCTTAGATACGTTATAGAGCTTAAATTGGCTTAAAGTGCTTTGTTGAAATTGTGCATTCCATTGTAGAGCAGAATTTTAAATGACGACGAATAATGACGTTTATTAAGAACAGCAACGGGATGCATTAGCTTCGCACATTTTAGACTTTGGGAGTTACGCTTTCCCATAGTTATAACTCATCATCTTCTTTGGGTTGTATAGAATTTTAGAGCATGCTTGTAAGTGATATTATACGCAAATTTATTAACATGTGTGAGGAGTGTACAGGATTATTAAATGCAAATTTATTCTAGTTACGGGATTATCGGTTCATCATCGAAGCACTTGCATCGCTTATGTAAGCGCGGATCTCGGGTGTCCGCAAATATTCTATGCGGTGTTCTCTGCGGGTAAACTTCACAAACTCCGAAATTAATTGGAAATATTCTTAAATGTAGGTCGTATCTGCCGCGGTCTCCACTTTAGATAACGCCTGCCTCAGTGGCTATCGGTTCTGCAAGAGACACTGCCATTTCTGTATGCTAATGCTTTGGATAAACTTTGGGTTACTGTGTTTAACTACGAACCACGAGACCCTGGGTTCGATGTTAAGGTTACCAATCATTGTTATGTATTTAGTTTTTCTGGCA
This sequence comes from Pararge aegeria, assembly GCF_905163445.1. Lineage (NCBI taxonomy): Eukaryota > Metazoa > Arthropoda > Insecta > Lepidoptera > Nymphalidae > Pararge > Pararge aegeria. Next base: position 13,875,239 of record NC_053185.1, on the reverse strand, counting down.
ATCTGGCTATCGAGGGGACTCCCGATCGCCGGCACGCCCCTCTAACTTTTCCGAATATCTTTTTTTTTTAATAATAAATAAATAATTATATACTGCGACATTACACACATCGCCATCTAGCCCCAAAGTAAGCATAGCTTGTGTTATGGGTACAAAGTTGACTGATGAATATCTTTTTAATGCATAATATACATAAATACTTATAATATACATATAAACACCCAGGCACTGAAAACAGTCATGTTAATCACACAAACATTTTCCAGTTGTGGGAATCCAACCCACGGCCTTTGACTCAGGAGGGTCGCTGCCCACTGCGCCAATCGGCCGACAAAATATGTTTTTTAATTTAAGAAATTTAAATATCACTTGCATTTATGGTGTTGTGTAACATCGTGAGGAAACCTGCATGTCTGAGAGTTCTCCACTTAATGGCGTGTGATTTCTACCAAGCCACACTTGGCCAGCTTTGTGGACTACGACTTATGAGAAAAGACCCGTGCCCTATGGTGGGCTATTAATTGACAACGATGTTGATGATGATTTTTGAATGCCAGTACCAGCCCTGAGTTAGGAAATTGGAGATGTGCCCCGTGCCTCAGAGTTATTTTATCCCGTTTATTATCACTAAATTGTGAAAATAATCGTTAAAACCCGCAAATCCGTATTCAAGCGTGAATTTCAAGTGCATAGAATTTCAGCAGCATGAGAGATCCTGTGCTCATCAGTGGGATATATACTGGCTGAGGATGATGATGATGAATTTAATGAGCTTTACGGTACCTTTTGTTCTATAGGTTTCCCGGTTACATATTTTGTCTCTCAGTTACTATATATTTAAATGGTACCCTCTTGTAGTGTGTGGTGGCGTGTTTGAACTAACGACTGTAAACAACGAGAAATACGAGACAAAAAAATATTTCTATAAGTACAGAAATAACTTACGACCAGGAATTCGTTTCTATTATTTTTGATAATCGTTCATTATTTATTTATTTATTAGCTTTTCAAGGGAAACAAACAGTACTATTACAGATAAAAGTAATGCCGTATTTGTATATCACATAAACCAATGAAGTTTCCACAACTTAGTTATAGGTACATATAATACGATAACATTTACCACAATTGCTTAGGAATAAGTACAAGCGTAAATTATACAAAAAAAGAAAAAAAAAATTTAAATTAAAACAAAAAAGAAAAAGAAAAACTTCAAAGCTTATAATACTTATTTAGCCATAATAAATTTCCTAAAAGTGCCAATTTTCTAAAAATTTATTCTTTGTAATCAATACATATAATAAATCGTAGTAACGTTATATATATTATAGACAATTTTTTTGCAACGTTGCGCAATATGCAACTGTAATCTATCAAGTAGTCTGTTGTATAGATATTTTATCTCTTACCATTGTACCACTCTTGTATTTTAATTTTTCGCACAGACCGCTCTTGCCACTTAAACTTTTGTAAGAGGCTCATCATAAAAGGTTTAGTACCGGTAACGGCGCTTAAATTAGAAAGAAAAGGTCTAACGGTTCTTTCTCTTTGCTTTTTATGAAGGTCCCAGTACAAAGTAATAACTTGAAACGGGTCAGGCCTAATTGGAATAAAATTTCGGTGTCACTAATTGCAACATATGCCATTGTATTAAACTTTCCGGGTTCGGCTCCCGGCTTAGTAAAATTAACGAATATTTGATTATTTAATCTATTGTACTGTGTTAAGGCTTGAATAGTTTATAATATATAGTTAATTAATAATATTAAATACTCGATTTAGTTAGTTATTCTTGGTCTTACTAAAGTCTCACTGCTGGGTAAAGGCTTCCTCTTTTGTTAGATGCTGACAATTTCCTAACTCCGGCCTGGTAGTAACTAAGATTATTCGACCGAAAAACCTAATTATCACTAAGTCCTTGAGATCCGTAGTTAAACATGGTAACAACTACACAACCACCGAGCCAGTTAGACAATAGGTCAAATAGGTCGTCGAATAATTTTGTACCATCATCATCATTATATTAACATATTACCGGTCAACTAAAGGGCACGGATCTGCGCTAACACAGCTTCAGTGGGTTGATAATGAAGAATAAATATCGAAGTATTTAAATCGTTTCTCAAAAGCTTTCCCGCTTGAATTTTCTAGAATTCGGCGGAGAACCATACTGAAGAATAGGTACTACAAATAGTACTACAGTACAGTGTATCCTCTCATGGACCCAAGAGATTTCGTATGCCCGCTAATAAGCTGTACTAACTGTTTGGCGTAATGTTTTAAAGACATTAGACGGTTTACAACTACACAACCAACGAGCCAGTTAGACAATAGGTCAAATAGGTCGTCGAAAGAATAATTTTGTACCATCATCATCATTATATTAACATATTACCGGTCAACTAAAGGGCACGGATCTGCGCTAACACAGCTTCAGTGGGTTGATAATGGAGAATAAATATCGAAGTATTTAAATCGTTTCTCAAAAGCTTTCCCGCTTGAATTTTCTAGAATTCGGCGGAGAACCATACTGAAGAATAGGTACTACAAATAGTACTACAGTACAGTTTGTATCCTCATGGACCCAAGAGATTTCGTATGCCCGCTAATCAGCTGTACTAACTGTTTGGCGTAATGTTTTAAAGACATTAGACGGTTCATTATTATTTTTTTCTTTTCCATCAGATTGTGGTTTTCGTACTTGTTTTTGCACACGATAAAAAAACTAAATTATAAGTCTCAAGTCGCCTAGCAAAGCATTAAAAGTGAGAAAATTTAAGGGTATGTAAGGGTTAAAAAAGTTATAAGGTAAAAGGGGTATGTGCGTTAAAATTAAGGGCTAAATGCTAAATACAAGTAGCATCGTTAGGGGCGAGATAGGGTTGTACTCGTATCCTAGCTGTAATAAGTCATGTCTGCCGCAGACTTCCCCCGGCGCGCCATTACCCGTTGTACTGAGGATCTCTAAGTATGATCAACGACCAGTTTGAGGCCGCAGCTGTCAACATAAATGATTAGGTCAATACATGAGTATAGGAAAACTATTACAAAATATTACGCTTTTTTTAACATAAGCGATGCGTGATGATTACGTAATTTTATGTATTATTTTAATGTTAGACTAGCTGTTGCCCGTGACTTTACCCGCGCTTATTCGATTTTTTTAATCCCACATGAACTGTTTGTTTTCCCATGTTAAATATGTATCCTATGTCCATCAACAGGTATAAAATATGTATCAAATTGTATGAAGATCTATGCAGTGGTGAAAGCATAACAAATAAATACTTTTTTTCTAGTATACAATTTGTATAGACGGAGAACTATGTCATTACATTAACGTAGCTACGACTAGAATGTGCATGTTTAAATTTTAATTTACTCAAATACAAAATTAAATGAAAAAAAAAACTCTTATTACAATGGGTCTGAAGCGAAAAGGGTTCGGAATTATATTATGCAGATGCTCAGGGGATCACTTTGCGATTAAAAAGGGATTACACTCCTTACCTCTTTGAACCGAAAGGCGGCGGTTATTCCACCAGAAACATTACCAAGAAGGTCGCAAAAAAAAATGCCAAAACCAAAACAAGTCCATCTTAAATAAATAATTAAATATACTACAATACACACATCGCCATCTAGCCCCAAAGAAAGCGTCGCTTGTGTTATGGGTACTAAGTGCCAGATGAATATTTTATGAATAAAAAATAAACATTTATACTTATAATATACAGATAAACACCCAGACGCTGAAAAACATTCATGTTCATCACAAAAACATTTTTAAGTTGTGGAAATCGAAGCCACGGCCTTGGACTCAGATAGCAGGGTCTTAAATATAAGATCGTCTTAAATTTGAAGAAGACTGCTGTTGAGCAACCCCACGTTGCCCTTACCTTAGCGGCAAAGCCAAGAGAATGGGTAAAAAGTTGTTGCTAATGGACTGTTTATGTAACGAATATATTGCGGTTGTAGTTATAATGATCGGTACTTGCTCTATGAGGCAACTTCATTCATCATCGTCATCAACGTCATCAACGTCATCATCAACATTGTCACCTCATTGCAGCACGGGTCTCTTCTCACAGTGACCTATGACCATTCCACTGGGCTATTACCGCTTTCGCTTTTTTTCTTTAAACTAGTTTAAAATTCCAGTTTCTAAAAATGCAATGTCCGCGTTAATATAGGTCAAAAACGGGTACTTGTAGATGCCAGAACACATTGGCGACGCGGCGCACTAAATCAACTTTAATTGACCAATCCGTGGACCCTACCTCGAGTTGTTGCGCAACTACTTAATTGAACACAGCACCGAAACGGCGCAATAAAACTCCGGCATACAATTCGTTATCACTGTCACTTGGAGAAAAATAAACTATGTCGAAGAAAATAAAAGTTACTTCAAACCGTCGATGTAGCGGTGCTCGTGGGTCCGTGGCACGCATTTAAAAAAATGGTAGAGCTTATGTACCCGGGAACGGGGGCTTTGGTTGGGCGGAAGGGGGAAACCGTAGTTTATGGGCCGAACTGATACCGGGGACCCAGGAAAGTGTTCCAAGCTTACGTTCAGGATTTGTATTTGCAAGGTATTTACATGGTATCCTCTCTTGATATAATATTACGTGAGAATTTATTGTGCGCGATTTACGAGATTACCTATATTACTTGGAATATTTGTTTTACGTTGCGTTGATTTATCGATATTTACATTTTGCTATTGTTTTATCTTTATCAAACATATTAATTAGGTTGTAAGAAGACAAAGGGAAACTCTAATCGTGTTAATTTAAGTACTATGTCGTCAATACAGTATTAAAATAAATTTATGTTTCTTTTTTGTTGATTTGAAATCATTTTCTTCGATTTGTTTCTTGCATTTTCCCCCACCATCTACCGAATAGACCATACAGATATCAACGATTTTACCATGTAGAAGAAAAATAAGAAACACTTTATTGCACGTAAAACATACAGGAAAAGAAACAGTAAGGTAAAGGCGGCCTTATTGCTGCCAACAAAAACATTACAGGCAACCTTTGTAGACAGGATGTAGCTGATGCTTGTTATAATTCTAACACATAATTTAATGACCAAAATATAATCTCTGACCTGATCGACTTGACAGATCTGACATTAGAGTATTTACATATACGAGGAGATTGAAGTGTGATAAAATATCGCGAAATAAATTGACATTCTGATTGTTTTATTCTTATCCGTCTTTAATATACTGGTATTTATATCGAAAAGTTTTGCTTTGTTTGATAGGTTCATATTATTTTCGTTATACCCTGAAAACTGTATATAATTTACGTTTCATATTGGTATATTTAACCTAAATTCTTCAAACCATAAATAGGCACAAATTCGGTTCAATGAAAGCGGTTAGGAAAGGTCGCTCAAATGTTATTCGAATTATTACCTATTTGGAAGTATAACATTAAAGGGGATACCTAATAAAGGGCAAGAGGGACATTATGCCTTATCCTTTGAAATAGCCTTAGTTGTTTAGAGTATTGTAACAGATTACTCGTACTTACTGAACGGTGAATGATTTAGCTATAAATCTACATAAACACCCACTGTCCCAAAATACACAACCGTATTTTGTAGCCATAGAATTAAGAACATACAGAAACCTTATTCAGCCATTATGTAATGCAGTCCATTGTGTCCAAAAACGTATCACTTCACACCCACAGAATGTTACTAGATGAGAAACTTTTTCGTGGTCCTGGTGAGATCTTAACTTCGCGCTAGTAAACTGTCTCCATCGGCTTCTGTTGGAGGCCATTTTGGCGATTTGATAGCAGCGGCACAAGTTTGATTTTTTCAGCTGTTCTGCCCATCTTGTTGGGGACCGGTTGGTCTTTTACCTTCGGTGTTGCCCGTAACTATATTTTTTTTCCAGCTATCATTCCCCCGCCGCATTATGTGGCCGAAATATGAACGCAAACGGTAACATATAGAGGAAAGTCAAACACTGGTCGAGGGAAGTCACCAGGATAGACACATTTGTGCGCTTGGCTGTCCAAGCTATTCTCAACATGCGCCTCCAGCACCACATCTCGAACGCGTCTATCCTCTGCCTTTCTCTTGCCTTGATGGTCCACCTTAACCTTAACTCCGTACATGAATTTAAGGAAAATCAAGGCACGGACCAAGCGGCTCTTAGTGGTTTTATATACTTCAATATTTGGTCTTGTACATGGTTTCTGTTCGTTCTTAATTCTGTGTTTGTGACATTTATTTATTGATGTTCTTTCATCATTTAATACAGAATGAAGGGCGAGGATGTTTTGAGAGCTGTAGTAGTAGTATTTTAAGTATGTAAGTAGGCATGCAGAATAATAACACGGGGCTTCAGGTTTCTGTATATTATGGTTAACTAAGGTGCTAATGAAACAAAGTTTATACATATACGACGATGTTGATAATGATTATAGTTATTTTTATTTGTAGCTCTATACTATGCCTATATTATGAATTAAATCGGTCTCCGTATGAATAGGGTTTCTATATAATCCCCTCAGTTACTTATTCGTCGAAATTTATTCCTTTCAAATTATCGTTTGCATGTTCAAGGGTGCTGTGCTATACTGCAGGCGTATACCTAATCTGAATTTGCTAACCGTACTCTGTTCATAACGTATCACGACAGCGTAATATGAAAAATAAAATGCTGATTGCTGACGGTATTTTTATAAAGCCCCTGCAAAGTTTAATAGCTCGCGACAACAGTGTAAAAGAATTATTGTAATTTTAAAACTACTGCTTCAATTTTATTCGTGTGACATCAGAGTGCTTTTAATGATTGTATATATATTTTTTTATTCTGTTTGCATTAAAAATTAACGCTCCGAGTTTTTATAAATTGATTTACCGTCCTATATTTCATCTAAATAGTTTCTTCTTGCTTTACGTATGTCTACTATAGAGTCTGTCTAAATATTTAAATAAAAGTTTATTCAATAGATTTATTCCACTACAATTTGTTGAGGTACGGCACGGCACGTCTTTGTCGGTAGGGTGGTAACTAGCCGCGCCAGAAGCCTTTTACCAGACCAATTTTAATTAAAATTCGGAAATAATAAATTCCCAAATAGCCTCCAGACCAGAGAAAATGCAGAAAATATAAATTTCCAAACTGCTGGGAATCGAACCCGGGGCCTCCTACTTAAATTCCCAGCGCTCACCGTTGCGCCAAGGAGGTCTTCAAACATCTTGTATATTTTACAACTAGACACAAACAGTTTTCATCAGACTATTTTATAGCAATAATAGTAATAATAATCGAGAGAGACAAACGGTTTAACGTTTTGCTTTATTAACTGGTCGCATTAATAAGAAAAACGTGCCTACATATTATGTCCCTATATTAGGTAAATAACATATCACATAATTAACGCGATATAATCCAATATCAAACATCACTACATAATTCGCTATTATCTCAAAGCGCAACGTCGACAATATCGTAATTAAAGCAGAAATCACAAACAGAAGGTATTGTGAACGCGTCGCAGCTTCATTAGCCTAAACAGATGATGAGCTGAAGTGAGGCGTGCAGCGCGATATCGATAGTTCCAATGCGCAATATTTACACAATTTTACACTACACTACTGCGTTTAGTTAAGTCAAATGCTACCTGCAACACACTGTTATCTCTGTTTGCCGGCCGATTGGCGCAGCTCGCAGCGACCCTGCTTTCTGAGCCCAAGGCCGTGGGTTCGATTCCCACAACTGGAAAATGTTTGTGTGATGAGCATGAATGTTTTTCAGTGTCCGGATGTTTATATGTATATTCTAAGTATCTAAGTATTTATTCATCAGTCGTAGTATATTTATTTATTTATTTATTATTTATTTATTTCGCTGTGACCAAGTTCGATCCTCTTAAACAATTAAATATTTACGGTGAAGTGAGGAAAACTGCATGCTTTAGAGTTCCCCATAATGTTCTACAAGGCGAGCGAAGTCTACCAATATGCACTACGGCCTTAAACCCTTCTCCCTTCTGAGAGGAGTCCCGTGACTTTAGTGGGCCGGTAATGGGTTGAAAATGAAGCAAGAACGCTCTTGCTTACAATATAATCATCATCATCACCCAGTGATGTGCACTTCATACATGCACAAAAGCACTGCTTACACTAATATTGAAATATAGCTCGTCTAGGAGGAGGATTCTTGCCATTTTATGCAATTTTCCTGCTGTATGCATACCCTGGTAAGAATCCCAGATCTCACCTCAACCAATTGACGGCCACTGCTGGACATAGGTCTTTTGTAGGGAGTTCCACAATACACGGTCCTGGGCCGCTTGCGTCCAGCGGCTCCGAGCTACTCGTATGGTCATGTCGCTAAACATGGTCGCAAACTATGGGCCTCATAAGAAGGCTCAGAGTCACTCGGCTTCGCGACTCGCCGAGCTATGTCGGTAACTCTAGTTCTTCTACGGATCTCCTCGTTTCTGATTTGATCACGTAGACATACTCCTAACATAGCTCTCTCCATCGCCCGCTGACTCTGAGCCTTCTTATGAAGCCCATATAATAGTAATAATGATTTTTCCACCAGGCATGATTTTAGTAAAGAGCAAAACTTTGATGCATAAAAACCAGGCAATGTAACAAATGCTTTGGCGAGTACGTATATTAGTGCGGTTAACTAGAATGTAACTGAATTTTATCTGTAAGCTACCATTACCTGATCAAAGCAGAAACTAACAAATAGATCATTTTGCGGTTTCATTAGCCGAAACCAATCACAATTGAAAGTGCGACTAAATTTCACGAATACATTTTGAACAATTTCTATTAAAAATTCTAATATATTCTATCAGCCGTAACGCGATGTATAAATCGTTGATATTTTGACCGCAGTGTGATTACCGCTTAAATCACAAATCGAACGTATTGTGAAAGCATCGCTCCTTCATTAGCGTAAATTGATGATGAACTAAATTGAAACGCGCATCGCGATGTTGACAATGCACATTTACGTTACTGTTGGTTAACTCCAATACATTCTGCTAGTGTGATCGGTTAAGTCACGTTTAGCACTTTCTAAATGTGCTAAACTGTGTTATTTACAAGATAGACATTATAGATTGAATGTGAAAAGAAGCGTTTGAGATTAAAGCCTATTTAAAAAAAATGAAACGAGCGAGCAAGAGAACGAGATATAACCGAATAAACCTATTTTTTCCTGGCGCAGCGGTGAGCGCTTCGGTTTATGTGGACGGTATCGGATTCGATTTCAGGCATTGGTAATTTGATCATTTTTAATTCTCTAGTCTGGTCTGGTGGGAAGCTTTAGTCGTGGCTAAGTTAGCACCCTACCGACAAAAACGTGCCGCTAAGCGGTATAGCGTTCCAGAACGATGTCGCGTAGAAAACGATTAGAACTATGGGTTTTATAATAATAATAATAATAATAATAATAAAATCTTTTATTTGGGATAAAAACAACACATAGCAATTAACATATAAGGTACGAGTTACACAAAAAAAAAAAAGTTCGTTCGTTATCTAACTACTATAACCCTAACCGGTTATCGCGTTTCTATCTTAGACGTCATCCCTTACCATCAGGTGAGTTTAACTTATAGTGGTATGAAAAAAAAAATGTACTGACTTTAAGTCATGGCCTTCAAGACTAGCACGGCAATGATGTCGTGCCCAATCTATGCGGATAACTGCTATGCTACTTGGCACAACATAATAAATGCCAATTATGGATGCCAGCACTCCCTGACTTAATAAACGCGACTTATCAACATTTGTAATAATTAATATTTACGCTCTTGTCCTAGTTCCTCGTTCCTAAGGTGAAGATAAGCACCGCGGTTGCAGCTTTGCCGCGGCACTACAATTTTAGCATAATTCATGCCAATTATGTGTTCTGGCATAATTTTATGTTATAGACAAATCTTAATAAATATTTGACTTTTAATGTCAAATATTCTAACTAACTAGGTAACCTTGCTCTTGCATGCTTAACTAAAGTTGAAGATTGATAAAGTGCAGCCGCACCAAAGCTAGAGCTTTGCATCGAAGCGGTACTGTCTCATTTGCATGATTCATGCCAATTATGAGTTCTGACTATGTAATAATCAAATGTTAATAAACATTTGAAAATAATATCGGAGCTGTATTACTAGCGTCTTGTGAACGTCAAGATTAATGCCGCACGACAGCAACACCGCTACAGCTCTACAGTGGAACGGCACTATAACATAATTGTCATAAATTATGATTATAAAATAGTTGGATTTTATTTTTAATTTTAATTGAAATTTAATTTATTTTTTAATTGAAATTTAATTTATTCTAATTTTTAATTCTAGAACTTTAATTAATTACTGTTTTTTTTTTCTTTATTTATTCATTTTTAAAATCTGTCTTTTATATTTATTTTGTGTTTAATTTTGTCCGAAGTGAAATAAAATGATTTTATTTTATTTATTTTTTTTATTTAATTTATTATTCATGCCAATAGTGTGTTCCGCCACTCTGCTATGTAATATACAAATGTTTATAAACATTCATAACTAATATCTACGCCCTTGTCGTAGTGACGTTTCGTGCCTAGCCACCGCCGCGGTTGAGTGTGGCAATTAAAACTTGCGAATGTCAAGTGCGCCCCTGACGAGACCCAAGCGTTGTTATTATTTTTTTATTTTACAAGGATAGTTATATAAACCCTGCTAAGGTGTGTTTCAGTGTTCACTTTATTCTAAAATGTTAGGTCATCATGTCGACCTATTACCAGCCGTGGGCTATCATTCGACGGCCGATTGGCGCAGTTTGCAGCGACCCTGCTTTCTGAGTCCAAGGCCGTGGGTTCGATTCCCACAACTGGAAAATGTTTGTGTGATGAGCATGAATGTTTTTCAGTGTCTGGGTGTTTATATATATATTTTAAAGTATTTATGTATATTATTCATAAAAATATTCATCAGTCATCTTAGTACCCATAACACAAGCTACGCTTACTTTGGGGCTAGGTGGCGATATGTGTATTGTCGTAGTATATTTATTAAAAAAAAAAAAAAAAAAAATGTGAAAGGGTTAAGGCTGTAATCCACCACGCTGGCCCAGTGCCCATTGGTGGATTTCACATACCTTTGAGAACATTGTTTAGGTTCCAGGCATTCAGGTTTCCTCGCAAATTTTCCTTCACCGTCGAAGCAAGTCATATTTTTAATTACTTAAAACGCAAATAACTTAGAAAAGTTAGAGGTGCGTGCGATTCGAACTCGGCTCCCCGAAAGTGAAGTACCCACTGTGCTATCACCGCTTTGTTAAAAGATGAGTTATTTCAAAAAGTATCATCAAAAAATTTGTAATTGCCCTTTTAACTACTAAAACCTGACTATCATAGCATTTAGCTCAAGCTTTAAATATATCATTGTAATTTGTATAAGAATTCAGCCGGTTCCCAAACGTGGGATCTACATATGAATACTTTAAGCAAACACTTTTTACCCCGTTTTTATGAAAATTGTTTGTATAGAGGATTATGGAATTTCCAACTATTTTTTTAAAATTATAAATCACGTATTTGAAACACGCACGCATAAAATAATACTTTTTCTTGGATTATAATTTGTTTGAAAAATATAAACGAATTAACTGTGTCAGTGTCGGTGCCTTAGAAAAAATTGTGATTAGAGATGTATAATCTTTATCAATCAAATAAAGTTTTTTATTTAAATTAATAATGGTCGAATATAGACCAGCGGATATTTCATGTATGTTTATTTCACGAACATTTTCCCTATATATTTGGGTCAACGGGATCTGAGAGGCAAAGTAAAAAGAGCAAGTCTAACAATAGGTGCCCGTTTATGATTTTGCACTATATTTTAGTGTAGAAAAACACATATCGGAACAAAAATCAAGACAAACATTTATATTGAAATAATTAGCAGAAACATTATATTAACACGTTAATACACTTTTGACTTCAAACTTTATCTTTACTTATCAGCTTATTAAGCAGTATTAAGGAACATTAATGGTATAAATATCAATAGTAAAGTATATATTATCATCGCTAAAGCAATGAATTAGTTTGTAGTAATTAATTTTATTTAATTAACTGATTTGTTGACTATGGTAACTTTGATTCTACTGATTGAACCTTTTGGTGCTCTATTTAAATGAATACTTTACACAACGCGTGTTACCTCAGCTGTTCATATTTGACGCCGCCAGCACAATCAGTCCATGCATTGCAAATGCTATGTATCTCTTTTTCTCCTTCTCTCTACATGATGTCTTTTATCTCTGCTCTTGTTGTAATAAATGATTGACGGACCAAGCAGACCTGATGGTCAATGGCAGACCATCGCTTAAAAACAGCGACACTTCGTACGGTATCCTGGCATCCTAGGAACACGACCTGCAACGACGACGCACGTTTTTTGTTTTATTTCTTTTTATGTTTAGTCCTGGACTGAAACTGACTTGTGTTCTCACGGAACACTAAGTGGCACGTCTTTGTCGAAAGGGTGGTAACTAGCCACGGCCAGTGCCTCCCACCAGACCACACCAGAGAAAATTCAGAAATTATGAACGTTGACGCACTGTGTCCATTAGCCTGAGGTGTCGGTGTTAAACTTAATGTGATTTTTATTATACCGACAACCATGATCTTTAAGCCGGACTACAGCATTTCAATAATTCTGATTGGCCGCAGACACAGAAATAAGCATTATATTACAGCGGTACTAATGTCACAAAAGTTCTACTATTACTAAACTTATGATAAAATTGCCACCTAGAAAGTTTCAATTAAAAAAATGTAGTGTAGGTATAATATACCATATATACAGAGAAAAAGACTCGACATTCTCATAACTCATATTATCTGAGGTAAGTGCAGGATTGCTACTCCACACCCAACTCTATGTGATAAAAAATAATCTTTTTCCGGTACTTAAATATATTTTCTGGGTCAACAATGTTATATAACAATGCGAAATAATTTGGGCCAACACTTTAACATTTTTGAAGCTAAATTACGCTTGAAACTTTTACCGTTTTAAAACCTTGTTTACAAAACTCGAGCTGTCAGTCAGTTGTTCCCTTCGACAAGTGCAACATTGCCGAAATTGGTGCCAATTAAACCTACAATAGCGAAACAATATTGGATAATTTCGGTTCGGTGTTTAGAATTAGTATTTGCCGTTTTAACATCGATTATTTGCACGAAAGTTTGTCTAAAAACGATTGTTTAGGTATTTTGCGCTCAAATTTGTTGTTGGGGTAAAGATGTAAACTCAAAATTTTTGATTAGAAGTCGAGCTATCGTCCATTTATTTCATTCTTGTGCCCTTCCAATTTTTTATTTATTTATCTAAATATTTGTTTATTTATTCATTTATATACCCAGAGATACCTTACAGAATCTTAATTCTATTCATTTAGAACGCTTACAAACATATTCCGTTCTTATTTTTACAATAATGTAATTTGACATATTATTTAACGCCTTTGCCACGCTACACATCATCCTACGTCTTTCTGTTTTCGTTAAGCTGGTGTTTCTTAGTCAAGAATCACATCATGTATTACCAGGTGTAGAGGTTGTTTTTGAATATTCCTAAAACGGCCTTAACCCCCTCTCATAGTGGGAGGAGACCCGTGCCCTGTAGAGGGTAGATATGATGACATGTCAAACTTTGGAGGTATAACGGGGAAAATGTTTTTTTAAATTTATAATTGATGAAATAGTGCCTAGAAACACTGACAGACGGACATAAAAACAAAATAGTACAAAAGAAATTATTCATTTATCGATTACTGATATAGTAAATTAGTTCTAATTTTAACTGACCAACGTGATCTAGTTTCGCTGTCACACGATTACACAGTTGTTTTCATTAGTAAAGTTTGTTGGAATAAGCTCCAGTTTTAGTATGGCTGATCAAATGAACGGACAACTAAAATTACAGTCAAAGTTGATATGCAATCAATTTTAATTACAGAAATGAATTGTCACATTAGCATGCACCGTTGATAATACCCGTTTGGTAGACATTCATTTAATCATTATGGCAGTAGTTTAATCGATTAATCTGGTGTATAAACTCAATCACACTTTTGGCGACCCGGATGTGATTAGCGGTTAATAAGTTTATTTGACATATGATTAACGTTTCAGAAACTGGGGGCAAGTAACATCCGTTAAATAGATACAATCATCAATTAAATCCATTTCCACAATAAAAAGAACCACCAGTACATTATAACCTGAAAACCCCACAATCAAAATCAGTAATGGCCAATTCCACAAACCGATTCCATCAATTCGGCCATGACGAGCACATAATGGCTTAATCTTCGATTCAATACATTTAAACGAGTACGCGGTAAGAGAAAGCGAAACACTTAAAAACCCGTGTGCTATCAACCGGGTCATTAACGTTTTCATAAAAGGCTTATGACCCACGCTTCCTTTCCCCTTAACCATATTTTTCATGGGCTCACCCATTTCCGAAACTCCTTCAGAATGTAGGTGAGACGGATAATCTGCAACAAGTTTTTATGACGTCGTTCGAGTGTTTTTACACATGTAAGCCGTTATTTTGCAAATTTTATGCCTCAGAGAGCAGTCCCTTTGTTAGTGAGAGACAAGGAGGTTGTTATGTCGGTTATTTCTTTTTATTTCATGGGGTTTTCGATTTTATTGGTAACAAGCGACTAGTTCTGTAGCGGCCCGAGGATCGTTTTAAACTAAACGTTAATGTTATCTTATGGCTCTTTCAGAACACTTCAACCTTTAACTTTTAACCATTAGTAAGCTACTTTGCATTGGTGAATATAAACAATAAATATTAATAAATATTAAATATATATTATTATAATAATATTAAATATTTTGAATTTGAAATGAATGTTAAGTTTAAATGTAAAGTTTTCCTCTAAAATATATATATTTATAATATAGATAAATAGGTGTATATATGTATGATAAAAAAATGAAAATATATATATATTTATATATATATATACATACCTTCTATATAATATTTACGATGCTTAGCAGGCTACGAATAAACACAACATTCTGTAGAGTAGATTCTGTAGAGGTACTTTCTGTAGAGTAGTGGATTTCGTAGCGAATTATTTACTAGGTTTACTAGGTTTCAGTATATTAAATAGGCGGAAAAACCGGGTTCAATCACGATATGTCATATACCACGTACAGTGCTAGGTGTAGTAAGTATTATAAGTACGTTTCCACCTTTATTGTTTCGTGAATAAGAATATACCTTTATTCGATTTAAAAATTATTAATACGAGTAGCAGCTACTATAATTAATTTGGACAACAGTTTAAAAACACCGCATGCCCAATGTTGTAAGCGACCGCTAATTTAATTTTATTTCATTTATAATTTTTCAGTCCAACATGTGCACCCAAAATGGATCCGGTGGTTTTGAGACTAGCCTGCGTTCACATAAAACTGTTACTGAGCCACTCACTATAACCTGTGGCTGCATATAATACGAGTGATAAATTAAAACCTACAACTAGTGTAACTTATCAAGTCAGCAAACTTAACATCGGAGTATAGTGAAAAAGTCAAATTTGAATGGTGTGGTCAAATTTGGATGTTTAGTCTTCCATACATAACCACAGATGAAAATTAAAAGCGTGGTGTTTTTCCACAAGGGCTATGTGCGCCTAGTACGGTGATATCCTAGTGCTTAACACTTCGGCCGCCGCTTCGGGGGAACGAGTTCAATCTTAGGCACTCACGTTTTACTTTTCGGAGTTACGTGCGTTTTTAATTTAAGATTTTAGAATCAGGTTACATGAAAACTTTAATATGTAAATGGCACCTAAGTTCAATATTAATATAAAAACATAAAAAGAGTTTCTTATATTGGCTAACACGGCCTTTATTAACCCCCGACGCAAAAACGACGGGTATTTATATGTTTTGTATGTGTTTGCGTGTGTGTGTGTCTGTTGTGGCATAATATTAACCAATTTTGATTTCATTTCTTTCGTTTGAAAGGTGTATTAGAATTGAGACTATTCTTAGCTATGTTTCATGAAAATTGTTCTAAAATGCCTTTACAAAATGGTGGATTACACCGCTTTAACATTTTTTCACAACTCCCTCAAGATATGTATCAAATGAAAGGGCTTGACTAGTAAAGTATTAGACACTATGACAAATTTCAATTCCAAGATGGCGGCCAATTTATTTTTTTTATAACAACTCTCTCATTATGGCATGAATGGACTAAAAAATAGTACAATAAATTTAATTAAATTTATATATTTTTATAGTCTTAGAAATCAGCGGACCGCGGTAACACTTACTCGACACCACATTCTTCGTCAATGGAGGTATCCACGCCACGTCGCCGCTGCTCCCGACTTCTATAACCGTACCTTAAGCTTTGTAATTGACACAATAAAATATGATAATATTCGGAAAGGCGTTTTATCTGCGCAATCTTGGGGAAGCGCTAGAATCAATTGTTCGCTGGCGGTTAACGTGCCAGGAGAGGCGATAAGCGAAACTTATGGCCGCTTTTCCGCTTAAAATAAAATAAATGTATGTATTTGTAAAGGATTTTGCTGCATTCATTACTAAAAGGTTTCCGTTTATTGTTATATATGAATGGTTATGGCAGTAATGAATCCGAAAAATAAAAATGAAAATAAATAATATTGTTGGAAACGTTTTTCTACATTCGTTATTTTTTGGGTGTAAAATTGAAAGACTGATTAAACGGATATTTACCACTTTGGGTTAATTTAACAAATGACGCAGTATTCTTATGTTTTAGTTGTGTTAACTTGCCAAATCTGTACGTATCTATTACGAAGTATCTAAATAATACACACAAGCTCGGGCGCCCTCTGTTGTTAAATCATGTTTTTGGAACAGATGTTACTTATTTAAAAAATCATTAACGCTAGTTTTTATAGTAAGAAATCTTTCATACCCATCAATAATAAATGAAATCTTTTCGTTTTTTTATTGAAACATATATATATAAAGTAAAGAAACAAAACCATATATACATAACCTCATGAAGATTGCTGGAGCCTGCCCTTAATATGAGCCTGCCCATAATGCACTTAATATATTTAAATTTTGAGATGTATACATATGAATATGCAATAATTGCTATTTAAATAGTATACATCTCTACAAATTGCAGATAGCCGCTTTACACGAGCATCACGGTACGTTTGAGTGTGGATACAGGATATCTTCTAGGAATTAGAGAGAATAAGATCTAATCAGAATAAAATATACCGAAAGAAAGTCTACTCCAACTTCTTCTATTAATTAACACATACAACCTTGAACCCCAAATGAATATGTCATATTACAAAAAAACTACCGAGCAAAGAAATTCTGCGTTTTGCAGGACTCTTAACTTTGAATTTATAGATTGTAAGTATTATTTTGATGTTTTCGCCATTTTAGAGCATTTATTTTGTAGTTGAGAGTTTTTTAATGTTCTTAACTATCACTTTTATCGTATCCTTGGAAGTTTATATGCAACACTATTTGGTAAGCCTCATTTTTTTGTGGTGTTCACATTTTTCTTTGTGGTGTTTAGCTTCCTACTTAGTATTTCGTTTAAAGGGCAGGCAATAAATAGGTATAAATAGGTAATAAAATCTAGATAATTTTCATTGATATACTTATATTATTCACAAAAGCAATAATATAAAATTTTCGTTAGCCATTTGCCTAACTCTAACTTTGACACTGAAAATTGTGTGGAGCCGATTTTGGCTGTTAAAAGAAAATTGTATGTAGTAATAACAATAGGTTATATCGCATTAATACATATATTCTTTTATTGCATACAATTTATATATGTGGGTAAGAGTTTATTAGGTATAATTCGTGTTTTTACAAACTGATTAATCCTCAAATATATGGGGCAGTTGAACGATTATATTATAGTAGATGACTCGGTGAACTTTTACCACCTAAACCTATTTATTAAAATGAATCACCTCTAGGCACACAAAGCAAACATAAAGTTATCCTAATCTATCCTATTAGACCTACCTTTACCTAAGTTTAAACAATATATTAAAACACATTTAATAAATCGTGGTTACTACACGATTGATGAATTCCTAAGCGACAAGGCTGCTTGGAAGCAGGCCACTCCGCTCCCATCTTTCACAAAACAGAAAAATTCTAAAGATTGTTAAACTTTAAAATGTTGGAAAAGAGCAATCTGCTGAGTTTCTTGCCGGCTCTTCTCAGTGGAATCTGCCTTCCGAACCGGTGGTTGAGTCACTACAAACAGTCTTGACGTTTCATAAGTGCTTATTTATTAGGCCTACTTGAAATAAATGAATTTTGAATTTTGAATTTTATCCAATAACTTTATAGTTTACACGGCCATTCGTTTTATATGTAAAGACTTTGTGTCATAACAATAATGTGTATTTTTGTAAATAGATATCGTATATTAATTCAGTAATTCTCAATTCTGTAACGCCAAATCGTTAGAGGCTCTCTTAACTTTTCGACCATGCCGCTTAATAGGAGATTTTAAAAAGTCGAGCTATTCGGGCGCACCCGCGGGGAACTCTCCCGGCGTCCTTTCCGTGAGAGTCATTAAGCAAAAAATGAACGATTACTCTCGAGGAACGGAAAAACTGCTGTGCTCACGTCACGCTGATCGTACAAAGGATCGCCAAAGAGCTAGAATTCAGAATTTACAGTTTTACCGCTTTTATTAGAGCTTAAAAGAATATTGACGTTATGGTCCATATGTATGTTACGGAAAACTGTTGTGTGTATTTGCTTCGACTGCTCAGATGCGGCCCGTTACAGTTTATATAAGGGTAGTTTACGAATAAAAATCACCATCTCACTTGTATGTTAATCATATTTTTTATGTAATTAAGTTTAATTTGCTATGTTCCGCGAAAAGCAGGAGAATCTGAGTGGTTTAATTTGTGTGGTGTGTGTTATAATCTGTGTGCCTGCTTCTATCTAATATTTGTGATGTACGCATCAAGAGTCAAGCTATGTGCGTATTGAATAAAGAAATATATGACGTTGACTATTTAAGACCGGACCGTGTTTGAGGCGAGCCCTGTTGCCCGAGCATCGTGGCCCGGACGAGATATATATTGGCAACATATTGTATAAGGCAGTTTATATTACAACGTGGTCCGTACATTAACCGTGAAGAGTTTGGGCCCAAGCGACGATCTGCTATGCCACGGTCAATGCAAGTTCGCAATATGAACCGTCTTCTGCGCTGCGTGTTGGCATTGTGAATTATTCACTTCACTATGGCAGCTTACCAACCGGATAGCACTGAGCAAAGAGCATAGACAGTATGCTCATGTAACAAGGACAGGGCTCGCCCCTGACCGGACACACCCCGGACACGTCTCCGTCTAACATCGTCAACAAAATGACGAGTAACAATCGCCACTTTTCATACAAAACGATACGAAGCATTGAGTGCTAGGCCATGTAGCAGTATCTACAGGGTACAATCACATGGTCGCAAGAACCATGTTTAACGCTCACACGATATATGGTTAATGGTATTAACATGTGAAGAGAGGTCTACAGCAGAATGGGACAAAAATGGGATCTGAAGCACTATAAGAAGTTCTTGGAATAAATGAGTAATATTTCCTTGCAAGTTTAATAAAATGAATAAGAAAATGACCCTTCATTGTTACAGGAAATGCTGTAAAAGTCAAGGGTCATTAGTGGGCATTATGGAACAGTTGCGCAGCATTCACTGGTTTAATTATCGTATCTTATTATAGTATCACATTCGGAAGGTCCTGGAAAAAATCTTAACAGAGATAAGCTGACCTTACACTAGCTTTTATGTTAAGTTAGTTTAATTATAGGTACTACTTAAATAAAGTAAATAGTGGCCTCTTATCTACGGTAAAAGTCCAAATAAGGCTTATAACCGTCCAATAAACATTAACTGATCAAATTTGAAAATTCGATACAGTTCTAATAAAAAAACTATCAAAACGTCAAATTTATATCGATAAGTTAAGTAAAGCATATGAGGAGATTGTAGTACAACAATATATTCAAATCTTAATGAACAAGAATAATCTTCTAACGAAAACTTCATGCTTTATAAACTATCAAGAATGAAACGATAAAGACTCTAAATATATTTCGATATCTTCACCTTTCTTCTCAAACAGAAACGCCATCAAGAACACTCGAACAGCGAAACAAACTTCAATAAAACAGCAAGTTAACAAATATTGTTTTTTTTAAAAATAAGTCACCACCGAAGTGACACCGAACAAAACCCCCTCACGAGCTGATAAGAAACAGAATAGAGACCGAGAGCCAATTTTCCCGGCAATAAACGCCAATATAAAAAGCTCACGGTTCGGAATGTGGCGTATTGGTACAAATAAAGTTGTACTAGTACTATGTCCACGTCGAGGCGCATATATCATTTTTATCGCTCGCATTCGCTCCGGCCATTTATTCATTGCTCACCTATTGCATACACGCCCGTATGACGAGTTGGGTGCTACCATTGGTTTCAATGACTGATTTAGAATGACCGTTTAAACTCCCTTTAGAGTTAATAAAATTTACTTATTTCTCTTATCTTAATTACCCAATCATTACAGCGGGTAGGACACTTTTTACGATAGCGTGTTCATAGGTACTGTTCTAAATACAGAAGTGAAATGGAACTGTTTTTCAAATAATGCAGGGAAGCATAAAAGCCTAATGGAATCTTCTTAGTCAATCTTGAAATATATAAAAAGTTTTGGACTTTCAAATATTAAAATACCTACATAAATTTATCTTTACTGAAATTCTTTCTGTTGTGATTTGTGTATTTAAAATGATATGAGTTTATTGGGGATTACCTTACAACGAACCTTAATACGCGTACAGCTTTTACAGAGCTCGGCCGTTGAAGTACAACAACTATGCTTATTTCTGCTGCTAGCAGCATAGTTGTAATGTCTGAAGGGCGTGGTTGCCAGTTTTATTACAGGCGCATGATGTTTTAAACCTTCTCCTCAGATTGATGGACATAGGGAAGTACTTCACAGAACTTGTTCCTTGCATGGCCAGCATAGTGTTCTTCTGCTTATAGGCGATGATTTCGATGTGAGCCATCGGCTAGGTCCGTTAATACCATAACTAAACAATATCAAGTGGCATTGTCGTATGTAAACAAAATTAAAGTAGAATTACGGATTTAAGACATGTTTTCCAACAGGATAAGTTTTATATCAAAATGCGAGCTCTATCCGGATTTCCGATAATAAGATACGCGATACGCGTGAGTGCCCCCGGCCTCGGGCGTAACTAAAGTTGTAAAGGCGAACTTTGGGAGTCACTTTTTGTAAAACATCGAATATTACTCCCGGCTATATTCGCACTTCAAGAATGAATTAATATTGTTTCAGCCATTGTAGCTACTGGGTCCGCGTTAACACCATAAAGTAGTTGACAAAGCCCCCATGTGAGCGCTGAAAGTCTCTAAAATGCCAATAAAAATATTTAGGGTTCCAAAAGGATTTTAAAAGGCATACAATTTAATAGGTATTCGTTCAAAAGCTTATAACACTAACAGCTGGACTCAAGGCCTTTCGAGTTGAGTTTGCCCATAACCTCCACGCTGCCCAGACGGGTGGGTTATCACAGTTGATGGTATTAGTAGCACAGAGAACGCTACTGTCCGTTTCCGTTATATTCTGTGAGGCGTCTCGTATGACTATAATTTTGGTCTACCGGCGCCAACTATACTATACTTGCAGTTCATTATTTATCAGTATCTAGTAGACAGAAATATTTGAAACTCCTCTTTTTCTTCTTCTCGGTACTGTCTATGATAGTGAGCCTTCATCTCGTCATAATCACTCTCATATAAATAATCAGGCTTATAAAGTTATAAAACAGTGCGTTTTATTCCAGAAAATTACTATGCCACCAGGATATTTTACTACCAGAAAGAAAGCGGCTCTTTCGCGTGGAAGACAAAGACCTTCTGAGTTATACTGCCGCACACCATGCTCATGTTAAAAGACATTAAACATTGATGTTACGAAACGTAGAGAAGCATAAATAACAAACTTGCGGGGAAAAGCGTAATTGATGTTCATTAAAAATATGTAAATCGTAATAAAATTAATCAACCATATTGTTGTATTTTGCAGCAAACAATAAACTGATGAGTTACTATCACATTATGTTACTATGCTGTTAGCATTATTTCCGGTTTTTCTTTTTATCTATGTTCGAATTTTATTGATCTACATCGCTTTTAATTCAGTGCTAGAATCATTATTTCGACTCTATAACAGTCAAATATATACGTGAAGCAAAAACTTCGTACCCCTTTTTACGAAATTTGAGTGGACGGAGGAGTATGAAACTTCCCTCAGTTCATTTCGCATATAACATATATTTATTCAATAAAAAAAAGAACACCCACTACCACGTTTTCTTCACACACACTCATATATACGTAGGTACTCTTTAGCATCATTTGTTTGACAGACAAATAACAATGCAACGTTGACAAAATCTGTGTTTAAAGAAGTATACTATACTACGATAATTCAAACATCGCCATTTAGCCCTAAAGTAAGCGTAGCTTAGGTTTGTTATTGGAGCTAAGATGGCTATTGAATATTTTAATGAATATTATACAAAAATACTTATAAAATACAGATTAACACCCAGACACTGAAAACCATTCATGTTCATCACACAAAAAAAAATCCTGTTGTGCCAGTCGAACCCACGGCCTTGGACTCAAAAGCAGCTCTGCGCCAATCGGCCGTCAAAGTATAGTCTTTAGTAATACTTTTAATAATGTTCAAACTTTCAATTTAAATTAATTATGGTATGGGAATTTCGACCATTACGGGACCACTAGTTAATTTTTCACGGTAACAGGAGTTATTATCTGCTGTTAGTTATAAGAACTGAGATTGTTGGCTTAGCTACATTCAGTTGCTGACGTAAATCAACGTCACCGCACGCTTACACGACAAGACATCGATGTTACATTGAAAAAAAAAAGAAAATTAATTCCGAAGTTAAAAATGTGAACATTATGTAGCCAACACGTAGAACAACCGGCCGTAGGGCAAAGCGAAAGTTGTAAGGGCGAACTTTTATAAAACACCGACGAATTTGCCTCCCGGCTAAACTTCACACTCATATTTTATTTTAATATTTGTATGAAACGTATTTTTTATACTGACATGTTGGCGCTTTGTAACGGACTCACCTGGTGATGAGTTATGTATGTTTGGTTATATATATAGACTCTCGCAATGCTGTATGTCTATTTAAATCTTTTAAATAAGATGCTACTTAGGTATAACACTTATCCAAGATTCGATACTTAATATAAGCAAAATGGGAAAGTAAGCTACGTCTTAATAAAATAGTTTTTTTTTAGGTGAAATTTCTTTATAATCGTTGTGACTTCAAACCGGATGCAATGGAAAAACGACAGGTAAGAGACACAAATACAAAATAAATATATACAAATAAATATAATACTCTTTGCCGGCTTCAACAGTAGTATGAAGCCGGCAAAGAATGAGACAGAAATATACATACTATTTTATCTGTTTTTTTCCTATTTAAGTTACTAAGAAAACCGAATAATATCCAGATAAAGAAACAAACACATAAATGAGTAAGTAGGACACAGGACTGAAAACATTATACACTTTTTTACCTATTCTAGTTACCATGGAAACTAAATAATAAACCTTACATTTATCCTAATAGCTGATACTCTACAGCCACCTCAGACTCTCGTAGGCTGCTTTTCAGAAGTTAAACTTCCGCCGTGATTGAATAAATTGCACAGGATTTTTATAAATTTATAGATAATAGTCATAGATTGCAAAAATATAGGATACTTTTTGCACCTGAAACAGGCGTGTAAAAATCCCGATATAAACGCAGAAAAAGTAAAAAAGGCCTCTTTTGACGTTTTCTGGTGTGACGTTTACTCATTCGATTACGTTAACGCTAACTACGATTTCTTACAGTATTGACTCTAGATGGCGTTCTTTTGATTCCATACAAATCGGAGTTACCTTTCCGGCAACCGGATAAGTAAACGGAGGTAGAAAAACTCATACAAATTATAGTAAAGGATAATTAAAGGGATTTGTAAACTACCTAAAAAATTGTATCATAGAAAACTGAGTGTTTAATATATTAATGTAATTACAGCTTCCTAACGTAGCTAATTGCTGACTTAGATTACTATGAGAAACAGACCGTAGCGGCACCGTACAGACAAACTTGACAAAACTACACAAATGAAATAGCTACTTTAGTCGAAACTGCTTATAAGGCTATATCGACGCAACACATATTATTTCTAATCGTTAATTTTCAAATATAGTAAAACTAATTCACATTCAACTTTACCACGTTCTCTGTCATTGCGCAATACGCTCATGAACAATCATCCGCAATAGGAACTTTTTCCGGATAAATCGCCAGTTATAAATTAACGGCATATTAAAATTCTAAGAGATATAATACTATAAGGATGCTATAATAATATCTTTATTGCCAGATTGTAAGTAGGTGTAGTATAGTAAATTGAATTGTGCAATTTACAATCAGCCACACAATGGCATGCAATCGTTTACATTAAATTCGAACAAATGCAAGTCGAACTTGTACATAGAACTAAGTTATATTATTATCTGTGTAAACAAATAAATAAGTGATCTTGCATACGTAAGTACTCGTACTTACATACGTAAGTACTCGTATAAATAGAATGCATTCACGAATAAAAGGCAGAGATTCCCAGACATTCTAAAACCAGAAATAACTAGGAACGCGAAACCTTCCTAAAATTATTACGGGAACGTAGCGGTTATCGCCCGGTAGTAGGTGGCCATACATACCGTTGCATAGCTCAATTCAAAGCGTGAACTATTTAATCAACTCATGAAATATGCATTCGCCGAAATTCTGTCTCGGCCAGTCCATCAGCAAGAGGCCTTATCGACGACGGCGCTTATCATCAACAGGTTCCCTACCGGCTCGTATGCTGTTATCTCTTGCTACAAATACTAAGGTGGCGTTGCAACCTGTATTGGCTTAACGCGCGGATAAACTGCAAACAAATTTAAACTTTGTCTAATCGAGTTAAAGTTGAGGATCAGTTGATTTAGGATCAGTCATCTAGCGCATAATCATGCGTTATCACGGTGTATTACGAGGCCAGTCGCCTAATGCGCCTAATTCACGGCATTGTAGACAAGTCTCCCTCCGCTATTATACTATAACTGTATTATAATTGAATTACAGTTTTCAGTGGAATCGGTTCGCTACCTTAGGTACATTGAAATTTGATAACTAAAGATGAAAAAGGTATTTATTGAACTATTTTTTGACGTTGGGTCATCAAACCTTACTGTAAGAATTAAAGGTATTGTTATGTTTAAGGCTGGCGCATGGGGTTCGTTATTGTACATACATGATTCAAATTTCCAAAATATTAATAGGGCAAGGTACATCGCGGTATTACTGTACGATTCCTCGCTTTCAAGTTTATCCAGGTTAATAAGCAATATCTATCAACACATAAGGTTCAAATATAAACTAAAAATAGGTTTCACCGTTAAATCTTTTAATTCGATTAACGGTTCCTTGTAGAACCAATATGTATACGGTATTTGGTTCTGAATTGAATTAGCTGTTTGATTGCCTTGGGGCTTGATTGATGTTCAAGATTCTTTATTCAAAAAGATATGTCTTTACAGATATAAATAAATTACTCACAATTTTTTCATGGCTGTGGTGATTACTTACGATCAACTTAGAAAAAAAAGTAAAGCAACAAACTTCTAAGGAAGAACTTGGTGGGTATAAAGCATATTATGTCTGTATCATTCTTTTTTTTTTTTTTTTTTTTCTGTTTATTTTGTATTGTTGATGTTATCAGTATGTTGTAAGCAAGAATTAAAAGGCTTTTTTTTTTTTTTTTTTTTTTTTATTTTTTTTATTTTATGTCTGTATCATCAATTTATTAATTCATAAAAAGGATCATAAAACTTAAAATAAAATTATAACTAGTGCAATTAATAAGCTTTGTAATTTTTTAAGTACCTATTTTACCAACGCGTTCTCAAGTCGTAGATAGTGGGGTCCAGACCGAACAGTTTTTAGAATTGTTTTTATTTTGTATGGGTAGTTGATCGCACTACAATATGTCACGTTCATTAGCGCGGGTTTTACGTCTTTGACAAATGGTTGTTCGATATTGCCACTGCGTCACACACACTGTAATTGGTTTTCTCAGCGTAATGAAGAAAGAAACGATTTATATTCTCATAAATCTTTTCAAACAATTAACCTTTTTTTTAAATTAATCGTGAGCTCTTATACAAGAATTTACTCAATTTCCTTATAACTTATTTTTAAGATATTGTTTCTAAAGTACTTATCTAGAATTAATAAAAAAATGCTTTGTCCTGACTAACAGACAGCTCACAGGCCAAACGGCTAAACGAGGAAATTCAACTTTTTTTGGGAACACTGTTTGTGCATACTAGAGGTACTATATTAGAGTAAACCAAACCTCTGTACACCTCTAAGATATATTTCGTTAAAATTCTACCCCTTAAGTCGTTAAACGGGGAACAAAGTTTGTATGAAGGTCTATCATTTTTAAAGTTATATCGATAAAACTTGGTAGAACATGAAATATGGTATTGGGACATTTAAAATATATATCACGTGTTACAATGATTTTAAAATTTTGATTACCGAAAAGAGGATAAAAGTTAATTGAAAAATATTTTATGCATTCGTAACCAAGTTATGAAACATTTAATTGTTAGCAAAGGTTTTAAAGTAGAATTAGGTGTAAGGGCCTCTCCCAAAGGACGTGTTTGCCCATAATCACCACGCTGGGAATACGGGCTGGTGATCGCAGTAGATACTAATAGTAACAAAGACGCTGCCCCGCATTACGCTGTTAAAATTATTAGGGTTAATCAGCTACACACTATCCGAAAAAAACAGATGCTGCTCCCCGTTCTCCGTTATATTCCCTTAGTCACCTCGTACGACACCGTAGCCGAAAAAGTGGAAAAATTAAAAAAAAAATTAAGGTAACCAAGCCCAACGATTTAGATTTGTTAATTCTGAATTAATAGTTTCTACAGTTACGATGAATGAGAGCATCGTCCGGTAGTCTTCCTGGACTTATATACTTCTTTTACAATAGTAATTGTGCGAAGTAACAGGAGCAAGTAGGATCGATTAGCCTGTAACTACGACCCAGGTCATTGCTCCTTCGCGATCCAATGGAAAAAAAACCTCTCGTAAAATTTCAATTGAGAATTCCAACGTTATTTTTAACAGGCATAGCAGATAGACAGGACATGGTAATTACGTACACAGGATATCACTTCTAGTTAGTTATTAATTCAATAATATCAACTAACATAGATAATTAGTTTTCTTGTAAATTCATTATTAACATCAAAGTAGTCTGCGAATAAACAAATACGGTTTAATTACGGTTACGGTTTATTTGTATTCGAGTAAAATCTAATACACTTTTCCGTAAGTACCTTTAGGATATTATAATATTTAACTTAACCGTGATAGGTACACAATTAGCATGACATAGTAAGTAAAAGACGCAATACATTGAAAAGTCGCAACATTTTATACTTACAGTGTCTTTAATTACGCCCTTCCAATGACTGTTATAGCACGTAAAACCCCTAACGCCAACAACATGGCGTCCGTAAAAGTCTGGTTTTATTATTATTTGCTCAACAGGTACGTTCGTTGGCAAAGCATAGCAGTTGCACTAAGATGTAATAAAAAGCTAATTTTGTACAGTTTAAATTTTCGTGTGTAGCTGACTTCTCTACTAGCTGACTCAGCAGTAATAATATACCAATATATTTTTTTTTAGTATAGTATTTTAATACAGCAATCAATCAATTTAAATGAAGCAATTGTTTCTTTCTGAATAAAATTTACATTTGACCTATTTATTTTGTGATAACTAATATCAATAATTTTAAAATAAATAATATCATTTAATCTGCTTCTGGTAAAATTTATTAAAACATAGAACATCTCATTCTCATAATATTAAAGAGCGAAAAAATCCGATTGTTCAAAGTAACATTACGAACATTGTAATAAACTAATTGGGCAATAGCGCCAGCATTTTAGGTACCATAAGTGAACAGTTAGGCGGCTTATATTTATTGCAAATATTAATTTTAGTTTGTAATTATTATTTCCCTAGAAAAATATATTTTTCGTTGCTTTATTAATAAAGAATAAAAACTAGAAAAAAAGAAATTTGATGTCTTGTCGATAACAAGTGTTTAAATTCATGTTTTGCTATATGCCTACATGCCAAATGTAACAACGTAATACGAGTAACTTTCGAGAGAGTTGTGTTGGAGTTCGTTTGTAAAAAACACTTTAATCAATACTAAACCGTACTGGTACGAGTAGATTAGCACGTTCGGAATCGTAGTCTTTTCGAGGATCTAAACATTATCATTAATGGAAAATGAATCTAATGTTCATTCATTTAAAGTTGTGAGCTCCGAACTATTGATCTTGAACTTAAAACATGCCGGTAGGGGCGCTGGCTGAAGAAGTGTGGAGAATCTTAAGTTTTAATTTCAGATTTTTAAGGTTCATTTTACACTGAAGGTTCTAGAGAGCATGTAAAACTCATACTGTGGATACAGAATAAGTCTGCTCAATGGAAACCTTAATAAAAGTAGGTAATATTCCCTATAGCAATGATCGATGCAAAATAAAATAAATCCGGGATTCAGTAATTTATAGCTATTCCTTCAGTGCGTACCGACGTCCTGAATGACCTATACTGTCAGACGCACTTGCTATTTCCAAACGGTCGTCTCAATTGCTTCAAACATTTAAACGCTTTTCGCCGTACACGCAAAATCCAATCTTGTTTGTAGTTAGTTAAGGATTTTCTTTACGAAAATGTATTTGTGTTTTACTACCTGGGCGTTTATGTCGCACGAAGGAAAAATGAACTTAAACATCCGGGGTATAGGGGTGCTTTAACATTAATTTTATGTCGGACAAGTCGTAAACGTAATGTCCACTGCGTTACGTATCGATTCCGACCCAAGACGATAAACGACAGCGGTGGTTATTAAAACCCATTTTTATTACAATATTTTGTGAATAATTCATAACTCTCACCACGTTTGATTATCCGACTTTCTTGCTGTATAATATGGAGCTAATTATTAATTGATATATAACTTCCATTTCTCATGCCGCCACATCATATATTTAAGACGGTGCTAAGTAGTGGTTAACTGTAGCCTTTATTGCATTTGGCATAGGGACTAAATTTCAAAAAATGTGAATACCGATTAGTGCTTCGCAGTACTAGTGAAGGCGAGTAATAAATGTAGCAAAGGGCGTGAGATAGGTACAATAAAAGTGAGTTATTAGTGCAAAACATTTGCGCGCACCTAACTTAGAATTTAATTTTCATATTTTCATAACACTGTAACATTTACGTTACGATTTTATAGTCTGTTTTTATTACTTAACATGCTTAAATTCAAATTTCGTGTTAGTTCCATTAATCCCGAAATCTGTGTAAATATTAGTGAAAATGTTAATTTCAGTACTGAAAATGAAGTTAATCTTTTTACAATCATTTACATTTTGTTAACAACCACGAGAAACCATCGACTTAGTATATATGTTACCAGTTTCTGAGAAATAGAGCCTTAACAAACGACGGGCGGACAGTACAACATACGGACAATAATGTGATTCTAAAAGGTTCGATCTATTTATCAATATTTTGGAATACAATACAATATATCTATGGATAACTGAATATTTAGATTACGTTAAATTTATTTTTGTCGCACTTAGTTGACAACGTTCTAAAATTAAATTCGGTTATGCTACGCTCTTAAGGTGCTGGTTGCTATTAACAATGGTTTAAAGAATTTAAACTATTAAGATTCTAGTTAATTTTTCTCAGTGAAAAAATATATGCTACTTTAAAAAAATATTAAATATGACCAAAACTTCTGACTAATTGGCTGAGTGCTCTACACAATTCCGTAAAGTTTTAAGTAAGTTTTACTTAAGTTATTCATTATAATTTTAAGATAAACTCAAAACACTATTAAAAACTGTAGATTTAGTGATAGGTATTGAATGAATGAATGAATACACTTTTATTGTACACCAAAGAAAAAAAGTAGTTACAGAGATATAAATACAGAGCAAGAGAATACAATTTGGTGGCCTTATCGCTACATAGCGATTTCTTCCAGACCAAAGGCGTAAAAGGAAAAAAACATAGAAAAGAGGTAGGTGGTGCATTCAATAAGATTTTAAAATTATACAAATATATAAATAAAATATATAACTATGATATATGTATAAATATATTACATATAAATACAAATAAGATATAAACATACATGAAAATACCCAGGTACTGGTTATATATTTACAATGTTATTTCATAAAAAAATGTAAAATTGAACTTATGTTGAACTCGACGAATCCATCAAAATTGCGTTTTACTTTTTAATTACAATTTTAAGATGTTAATTGCAACATTGCATAATTAAATCAAATCCGGTCATGCTACGGTTTGATGAAATATTCAGAAAGCGGATGACCATTTTGCCCCGAGTACTAGACGTGTTCGTGAAAACGCAGACAAAGCATGTTCAGGATTCATTTACATGTTAATAATACGTGTTAGCGAAGACGCCGGCCGAGACGCCTGGTCGATACTGCTGACGTGATTCATTCGAGATCACTTTATTATCAAGATTACGCCACAGTTTAATACATAATTAATATGGAATAAATAAGTAGGGCTCAATCTCCATTATAATATGATCGGTAATAGGGTTAAAGTGATTTGCATAACTTGCAAGGCGATGAAAAATAACCGATGGAGCTTCTTTATTTAAAATTCCACATGAAGAATAAATCAGCACTATATAAGGAGATTTTTCATACCTCTTAGTTTTCGAGCACAAATTCCACATTGCATAAAACTTAAATGCTTTTATAATGTAGCTACACTAAGGAGATTATTATCATTTGGTTACATGAGTCAGAGTAGCGTTCTTAGAAAAGCACTAAATGCATGTTTTGGATTCATTACAATGTTAATTGTCTTTGAACCGTGAATCCTAGCTTCAGCTTAAAGTATACAAATTAAGATCCATCACAATAATGGAAATGAATATACATGAAAGCTGCGTAAGTGACAGTGAAATGAGTACATGAAGAAAAAAATATAAATGCGAATTTTTGATTTACATACATTAATTATTAGAAATTGCAGCTCAACGAATTTTGCAATGCTAATTATATTGGAGTTATTGGAGTAAGGTTTTTAAAATTGAGTAGATATAGCGTACACCTACGCAACACGCTATTAAGTACTAATTACTGGGAATTATTAATGGCGGCGTTTTCAGGACATGCTCTCTAATGCACCTAGGAAACCCGTTTTTTACCACCAAAGTCGACAGTGGTCCACCATGAAGAAGACCGTGTCTAACTATATTAATACTTTTGTCCTTCCTTTACGCTCTAAATAAGCAACCAAGAAACTTGATTTTTGACGTAGATTTAGTTGAGGAACAATAACATTTTATATCTCAAGCCTTGGCCTCTACTTGTTACGATCTTCAGCGTTTCGGGAACATTGGACTATGGAGGTTTGTGTTGCAGCTTTTATTATGTCTTTCCAACGCGAAACCGAACGAACGAAACCGAACGAACCGAACGTGATCGGCCGCGTGACCGTTTGCCTTCCACTTTCCCCTGGCCAACGAGTCGTTTGATGGAGTGTTTATTCCAAGTTATATATCCAAAGCACTGGAGGATCTGCACAGCTACGATAGTCTCTCATTGACTTTTAGATCCTCCAGGATCGACACGTTAGTCCAAAAAGCTGTCCAAGGGATCCGAAACAGTCGCCGCCAGCACCACATTAGGGGTGACACTAGTCATATACTATATTTAAACGAGCTTTTCTTGTTTATTTAAAAAGATACATTAAGAATATATCGACATGGTTTTTTTTCTTCTATGTATTTCCTAAAATGCAACGACTTGGGAATGAAACGATTCCGACGATACGTATATTCATTATTCAGGTTTAACTTTTAAGGTTAATCTAAATAAGTATCATATTCGATAAAACAGCGATAAAAGCCTGGTCGTCTAGGTGATATTATGCTATATTATATGTATAAGAACTGTCGATAAACAGCTATGAATCTTTTGAACGCTGACTGAAAATCAATATACATGAAATGGCAGGCAGAAATAAGTGTTGAAGCAGAAGCAACAAGGTAGAAAGCTTACAGAGCTGTTCAGAAAGATTGGTAAATTTACTTAGCCGGTGCTGACAAAAGAGAACACAAGGCGTGGGATGAAATCATTGTGTACCTCCTATGCGAGGCTCGTTTAAGGGGACTCTGATATGTGTCGTGCGGTAATGAGATAACGGGCACCAAAGTTAAAAACTTGGGTTTATTCTTATTTTCAGTGACTAAGTTTTTATCGTCGCAACCGATCCCATAGTACGTATATCATCCATGGTCAGCGCTATGATCTTTTATGTGATTTGGAATAAATAATTTCTGGATTTTTTAAGCCATACCGAAAACGACATTTTGCCAAACGATATAACGTACTGGTACGTTACCGCTTAGGGGAATAGTTTTATTATAGCCCTGAGTTTTTATTTTTCGTGTGTGTTATTAAGTTTTATAAGCGATCATTTAAGTTTTAAATTTTGTACATTGTCTTAGGCAGGCAATAAGTATAGCATGAATATAGTATATATAGGCATTATATTTTTGAATATAACATTTATGGGTTGTTTAATATGTACTATGTTATATGTTTATTTAGTTAAATCATAATATTTGACTTATATATGTGTTGTACAATCTACCAATTAACTATAGCATTTCCTTGCACGCCTTTGGTTGCCTGGAAAGGCCGCCAAATTGTACCTTCACCTTCTACCTTATTCTGCTATTGTATTTGTATATCTGTGAATTTTCTCTGTGGTGTACAATAAAAGTGTATTCATCCATGAGTATACTTAGGTATACATAAAATGATATATACTTTATCACTCCTAGACGTAAGAAACTTTAAGTGATCTATAACCGGTTCGGAAATTCCCCTCCGAAGCTACTTTTCATGAAGTATAGTTAAAAGTTTGCAGTTCAAGACTTGTAAAAGATATTATGTAGCATTATGATTTACGCAACATTTTGTCCGATATCGTTTTGGCCTTTCATTTCAATATAATAAATTTCGTTTTCTTAGTGGCTCTTGACACCGATTTTGTAGGGAAGTAATAGAATTAATGAATATAGATACCCCATTCTGTACGCAACGAGGTATTGTAGGTGAAAATATGTTGTTGAACATTAAAATTAATTAAAACACGAACAACAAAATTTAATCTTAGCTTAGTTTAAGTAAAGTTTATGTTAAAATTAGAATATAGTATTATTATTCTATGATTTTCATATGGTTACTTTATATTTACAACTTTAAAGCAAATTCATAACAATTTATTATATCCTCTGACGTCGAAGTTCTACCTACTGGGCTATCACCGTTTTCAAGGGGATGAGCTAAAATCACTTGCTTCAACGGTAAAGGAGAACATCGTGAGAAATACCACATGCCTGATAGTTCTCCATAATGTTCTCCAAAGCGTGTGAAGTCCACCAATCCGCACTTGGTGAGCTGGTCGACTGCGGCCTAAAACCTTCGCAATGTGGGTTGAGACCCGTCCCCTGCAGTGGGCCGGTGGTGGGGTTTATATGATGATTGAGTAAACGCTTTTATAATATGATTCCTAAGGTAATTTTGGACCTACCAATGCATAAGTTTAAAGAATATGTTAAAACACATTTATTACAGCGATGTTACTATACAATTGATGAATTTCTTAATGACAAGGTTGCTTGGAAGAATCCGTCTTCGCTTTCATCTCTCACAAGACAGAAGAATGAATGTTAAAATGTAAAATGTAAATTGTCGATGTTGGAAAAGAGCAACTGCTGAATTTCTTGCCGGCTTCTTCTCGGTAGAATCTGCCTTCCGAACCGGTGGTAGAGTGACTACAAACAGACAGACTTAACATTTCAAAAGTGCTTATATACCTACTTGAAATAAATGAATTTTGATACTTTGATGATAATTTTCTTACTATTGAGTTAATACGTCTTATAATAATGTAACACATCCAGTAAATAATGTAAGTATCCAGGCATAAATCAGGAGCTTGCTGACTTACTAAAGCTGGATTATTAAGCGGATTTGAAAGTCAGTTCGTCAATCAGCCATCAATAATCTAAAATTATTATGCATGCAACTGTAACGCCTCGGATCTAGTCACACGTGTAGTGTATAATTCAAGTCTCATTGGCAAATTCTGTTAACATTTGATATATCACGTAGTAACTAGTTTAATATTAAATTATCAGATTATTATTTATCTGTGTTAAAAAATAATAAATATTTCTCAGTAAAAAATCTTTGAAGTCAATTTCAGTTCTAAAATTATTTTATGTTACATTTTGTAAATTGAAAAGTACTATTAAATAAAAAAATAAAAAAATATATTTTAAGAACTAAAGCTTAACATAATATCTTTTATTGTTTGATAGGTATACTAACAAAGCATGATCACTGTGTTTTAGTTTGAAGGGTGTAGCTTAAAACCTACGCCTCAAATTGATGGCCGTAGGGTGACACTTTGTATGACGTCTCTGTATGCCCTGCGAAGTCTTGCTCGAATTAAAAAACGTTTAAAAATGTCGTACAACATATTATTTTACGAAAAATTCCGTTCCAATAACGTAAGATTACCTTATTTACTTAAACACTTTTATTTCCGTTCATGTAAATAAATAAATGTCAAAATTAGCTATATTATATTCTGTAAGTTAATATCGCCTCTACGGCGTAGGCGTCAACTCTACAAAACTACTATAAAGGTATAAGGTAGGTAGGAAGCTGCTATATCCGATCGGATCGGCCAATACGGCCCATATTTCTCTGAGGAAATATCGTTCCACCATTTTCTTCGGTAATCCCCTTTTACTTTTGTGTCACTGGAACTAACACACGCTAAATACTAGAGGAGAGTAGAGGAGAGAGGTTTTTCCTTTTCCATCTTAAGGTAAAGGTAATCTCATAGCTAAACAACGTTCCATTATTCGTTCTTAAACATTCGGTAACTTAATTATTAATATTCATATGTATGCAATGTTATGACTGTATGTAAATTTTACAAATGAAATGAAATGAAATTTTATATTTGCCCACAAAATCGCTTACAATTGTATACACAAATATAACTAACAAAAAGCATGTGGACAAATAGGGTTCCGCCTCAGCACGAGCTGCGGCGCTGGTTTTCAGGGGCACCCTGTGTGCTCACAGACGTGTTTGCGACACGCCAAAACCTTAAGTCTAACTTAAGGTACATAATAAAATAAACGTAAAAATAAAACACGGTACGGAATATAAAATTGACAGAGCTAAACCAAGAAGTTTACCACAAAGTCGGACAGAGTCCATAGTAACGCTAGATACGCCGTCTGTACAATCGCCAGAAATAAATTACGGCCCTGCTACTATAGAGTTTTTCACACAAAAACGCATACGGAAAAATAACATGTGAAAAATACAATGTGAAGCTTATCCGCTATGATATTCATATCATAATATTCAGAACGTCTATGACCTCAAAATTAATAGATCTTGTAGACAAAGACTGGCGTCATAATAGATTTCATGCGATTCTGAGATTTCAACGTCATACAGACCCTAGCTCTTGAGCTACATCTTGATGTATCTGAATAGATATTAGTTGCATTGAAGTGGGCAGACGTCAGCTGCAATAGAAACAATCGCCATACAAGTCCTTTGGAGCATTAATGAGTGGAATGGAACGCCATTAGCCCGCTGTAATTCGAGCTAGAACTTGGTCTTTGTCTAAGTTATGTGCACTTTATCTGCTTCTACGCGCGTATTTACTTGGGTAAATTAGAAAGTTCTAAGTCTTGATACCATACCTTTTGCGTTGACTACAGAATGGCTAGTTTTTCGCAGCCTTTATTTGTATTTACGTTGGTTTATCCTTTACCCCTTAGCCTAATTACTACTTTGTTTCCCCTAGATTTAATTAATGACTAAACCTAAACCCCTATCCCTATCCCTATCCCTACTAATATTACAAATGTCAATGTAAGTTTGTTTGTTACGCTTTCACGCAAAAACTACTTAACCGATCCTCATGAAACTTTGTACACATATTCTTGGAAGTGTTAGAAGTAATATAGGATACTTTTTATCCCGACATTAAGCTCGGTTCCTTTGGCAGATGGTCATCCCATCTGCCAAAGGAACCGAGCTTAAAGTGTTTGACGATTTTACACCATAACTCCGACAAATTATAACCGATTTAAATAATTAGTATTGTACTACAGAGGTTATATATATGTATTTAATTTTGCCCAAACTGTGGTTGGAGATAGAGGATAGATCTCCTCAGCGGACAACAGCAAACCCCTCATTTAAGGCTTAGCGATACTGAATACTTTAATTTTTTTAGAGCTACAGCTAAATTGAATGCCACATCAAAAAACTAAATCAAACACAGACGAAGTCACGGGCAACAGCTAGTAATATATAAAGTGCTTTAAATACATTTTGAATACTTACACAACTGACAGATTTTTTTTAAATCTCAATCTTCGTAGACAAAGCCTTGGGATTGTTGCGTTTTACCTATTAGTTGCAAGGTTTTTTCTTGATGAACGTTTACTCATATCTGTACTTCTATACTTATTTAATTAAGAGAAAAGATTTGCTTGCTTGTTTTTTATTTGTAATTAATAATATCTGAAGGCAAGGTTTAATATTATTTTATCTTTACTCTAAAGTTATACAGACACACAGATAAAAATGAAAAGAAAAAAAACAGTTTTGGCTTCAGTATTAATTATAGATGGCCCTCTAAAAATATATTCACAAAAAAGCCGCGGACGATCTGACTTAAAAAAAATCTCACTTGATCTAGACCAGAAGCTGTGTACACCTATGTTATTAAGGTCGACAGGCTTAAAATCATCATATCATCTCAACCCATTATCGGTCCGCAACAGGTCACGGGTCCCACAATGAGACGCACGCCTTTTGATAACATTATTAAGAACTCTCAGGCATGCAGGTTTCACGATGTTTTCCTTCATCGTTGAAGCAATTGTTATTTTAATTGCTTAGCTTCGAAAAGTTAGAGCGCGTGCTGATAATTCGAACTCTCAGTACTCAATTTACTCACTCTAACTTTAAAGTGAAGCTGAAGTCATAATTACATGGCTATCACCACACTTTATATATATATTTATCAAATATTCACCAACAAATAAAAGTACTTAAAAGCACATATAAATATCTTAAATAGTTCGCTCAATTCACCAAGCTAGAAATAGAAACTCTTAGATTGTTATTAGTGAGTACCAACATTCTCCGTTAATTAATTCCACTATGAAGTCAACGGAATTTTACAGTACCAAAGCTACTAATTAAAAGGCATTCTGTCTCCGGGTGGCCTTGTTTTTGTTGACTTTTTGAAATAGGCTTGTTTATCATTCATGTTATTTTATCTTTAATGTTTGTAGTTCTTTTTATTTTGATATTGAATGGCTGGTGGCCTTTGTGGTCTTTTAATACCCGTTCACTCATCCGTCAGTTTGTTTGTAGCATTATAAGCCCAACAAGCATTTATATTACAGCCCCTATGCGTAGATACAGTGGCTTTTTCATTTTACAATGGTGTCACCATTGGTACAGTTAATGTCCTAAAATTATTTTATCCAGTTGTAAAAAATAAATAAATAAAGAAAACCTAAAGCTATGGTGAAACGAAGGCATCCATCACGCGTCTACGGTGGCGTGCAAATTTACTACAAATCATAAGACACGCCTGTTTGAGTAAGAGTCCTGTAAGAGTGGTAGTATGATGCAAATATGCACGCCACTTGAACTGGACACGTAGGTTTTTACTTAATGATAATTGCAGATTCGGTGCCACCCTTTAGCACACACCCTTTAGCAAGTGTGAGCAACGCGACATGAAAACGACGTATTCTAATGCAATGAACTGTTGAAATAAATAATAATCAATGTTATAAAAAATCTTCAGATAGCAGATTGAATTTAGTTTTACTCTAGATAAGAATATCACTACTTGATTAAAATTGAAATTTGAAAATTTTGCATTAGAGTAATCGTATTTAAAAACTTCAAGCGGTAGATGATTAAGTCACAGTGTACAGTAATTCTAGAAATAAAATATACAAGTAATAAAACCAGATTACTCTCAGTGGGAAAAAAAAAAATTATTTCTAAGAATCTTGAGACATATTGATACAACGTTCAGTGGAATTTTGACTCATGCCTCCTATGTCTCATAGACACACCTCGCTAATTTCTATAAGTCGAATAAATAAAAAGATAAACTAAGCACCCACTTGTGTAAAGCTTGTATCAAACAGGTACTTATGTGCGTAAAAAAAATCTATTCAACTACTTAAAACTCTTCACTGTTTACCGCATAATGTGTATGACTTTACGGTTGTACTATAAAACTCGGCAGTTCGTTGTTACGTGATAGTTATAAACTCGTACTTTGTAGTGAAAATAAAAGTTAAACGAGCGGTTATTCAAATACTGAAGCGGTTAATTTCTCCTACGTACACAGGATTGCGGTTTTTCTTGTACGACATAATATTTGCTTTCCGCTATGAACAGTAGAAACAATTAAAAGGAAAAACAATTAAAATATACAAACAGCTTAGAGTGAAGTTCAGGTTTCGACTTATGTAGCATACCTTTATGTACTTGCGTACATTTTTATTGTAGTCTAGCTTATGCTCAATGCTTTGCGTGCATTGAATTTGGGACATTCAAGCATGTTATTTTCGACGCGACCAACCTTTGTAAAACTTCTAGAAGTATTTAAAACTCCATCCATGCATATGAACTGCAAGAAACTTGTAAACAGACGATTATAATGTCATAGGTTATTAAACTAATGAATTAAATTCATAAATCAAATTTCATTTCAATCAAGTAGGCCAGCTTTATACGCAATTTTTTAAACGTCAACTATTTCTGTAAGCGGATCTTTCACCTCAATTTACAAAAAAAAAAAAACAATTGTATTAATTAAATAATACAATTTACACACAGTAACTCTAATCAACAGCAGAGTAACTAATAAATAGCCAACGTGATCTTATTATGCTAATGGTTTATGGTTCGAACTCGATCTTCTAACATCTTTTTGAATAGTTAACCGATATGAAAAATAATTTCAATTAAATCACGTTTGTGTTAAACAAAATAGATTTAAGATAAAGATCTGTATAATATTTCCATTTACCTGACAAGAAAGTTGTATTTTCTTCGTATGCTCATGTTTCAGGTAGAATAGAATATACGTTACGCATACAGTAGACTACACGCGTAAAGTTATGCTCTCTAAGCAAAATAAGGTTACTAGCTTTAACTTTAAATTAAACATAAATAAATGTATCCTAAAAAATCTTCATAAACAGTACATTCTGAAAGTAAACTACGTCATAAGGTTTATGAAGAGTCGCATTCAAAGACGGTCTCATTTTTTAAAGAGCATCAAAGAGGCAAGTGCAGTAATCAGCCTGTAGCACAAAGTCGCGGTATAATGCAGAAAGACATTAGGCATACAAACAGCTCTGTCATCTATTAGGGTCTGAGTGGTGTCAGAGGCAACGCTAGCGTTATGTCTAATTAATAAGCATAAAGCTCGCTTTCATCTCGCTCTGAATTCGTTGCTATTCCTATGCGTATGTTTGAGCATAGACACTTTTCGTTTACAAAATTCCGATGTTTACACACTTCTTTGTATTACTTATATATTCCTTAAAAATATAAACACTATCATCAGGCTCAGGTAGTCAAGAATATGTACTAATATAATAAAGAGGATTTTTTTCTAATAAAGGAAGCTAGCTGCAGTCTCCTAACTGATGCTTATGCCATTGATAATAAGATTTTAGCTCTTTTAGCTGCTTTATACTCGTGTTCTGACTGTATGTTCCAGCATGAATAAATGCTAGATACTATAGAATATTGGTTTTAAGGTGAATGGGGTACCTTATTTTTTCCGCAAAGAAAAGTATTTACTGTCCATCTTCAGAAAGTATACTATCTCTATACCTTCTAACGTCACGATTGGTGAAGTGGTTGAGCCGAACATATAGCCGGCAATGAACAAACAAGCAGACTAACTTTCACATTAATAATATAGAATGTCGCAAATGTATTACTAATTATTTATTAATTTAGAGATTTTCAAAAAACTTTGCAATTTAAAAGATTTTTTTTTAAATTTTTATTCACTTTGCTATTCACAATTGATCCGTTTGAAAATATTGGAACTAAATAATTCTAATTGATTATGATATTTGCCACTAGCTAGCATATAAGTCAAGAAGCGTGGAGTATATGACATATACAGACGTGTAAAGTCTAAAGAAGTTTTACTTGGATAAAAATATATCTAAATCCGTTCTGCTATTTTAACATGAAAAGGTAATTATATTATTACGTCTTAGAAAGTGATTCTAAGCAAAAAATATCTAATATATTTTGAAGTAGGGACTTTGATCGATTTTGTTATTCAGTTGCTCTATTAATAGTTAGAAACAGCTGTCTAAGCACAAAGCCAGGGCACAATACGGCCAGCCAGACAATAAGCACACAGCGTAGCACTGTCAGACATAATTAGCATTGTGATTGTCTGATTAATTAACGCATTGTCTCCTTTCATTCTTCTGCGATTCGATTTTTATGAAACACTAAGCTGAGCCGCAACTTCGTACGTATTTTTTTATGTTATTCCTTTAAATCCTGGAATACTAAATTATGTTAATCCGGTTTAATTCTGAAATAAAAAATTACGCTAATCCTTCAGGATGCAAGCTATCGATGCAAAATAAGGTCAATAATAGTATAATAGTGAACCGTGAGACAAAGGCTATATTTTTAAATATCCCGGGCACGTTGATTTTTCTTACTTTATATTTAAAAAAAGTAAGGATTTAAGATTAAAAGTATCCTATGTTGTGTATTTTCAGGGTACACAACTATAAGCACTCCCGACTATTCCGCGATTATTTAAATTTTGTTAGTAATTTTGTAAAAACCGTTTGCTTCCTCGAATTAAAAAGTATTGTGTATCGTCCACAAGGTTTCAAGCTGTCTCTTTATTTCGTCAACATTGGCTCTTAGCTTTTAAACCGTGCATAGGTCATTAAATATATAAAATTCATACCTACCAGTTTTATTTTCGATTCGGGAGTTGCGATATGGGTTGAAATACCCTTTTAAAATTGTGCGCGAGTCAAACTCATATAATTTTTGTTGAACTTTTTAGGAATTTTGAATAGTAGTAGAATTAGACACAGAATATGTTTTAAGTCTGTCAGCTTAAACTAGCAACAAGATTTGCTTAACCAAATCTCTACACGGGACGCGTCTAAATAGTTTGCGTTTTGGTCTGCACATCAATCGTGCTGGCTTACCCGAGTACGTGAGGAGGGTAACATTATGCTCAGGTCTAGGTACATAACTATTGTAATGTGAACTGTGGATACAGTGATAAATTATGGGTTTTGAA
The DNA here is from genome assembly GCF_905163445.1 of Pararge aegeria. Lineage (NCBI taxonomy): Eukaryota > Metazoa > Arthropoda > Insecta > Lepidoptera > Nymphalidae > Pararge > Pararge aegeria. The sequence goes on along the minus strand of NC_053185.1, from coordinate 13,833,414 downwards.
AACTACTAGAAAAAGGATACAAAATTCTCAAACGTACCCACTGTTTTTTTATATATTATCTAGTTATACCATTAGACATAAATATCAACAGATTGCTGTCCCCTTGAACCGTTGATAGCCTAGTGTTGAATGGTTCGGCTTTCCTTTCGTGGAGACCGAGTGCGAGCCCCGGCACAAACCACTGGCTTTTCGAAGTAATTTTTAATTTAAGCAATTTAAATATCACTTGCTTTTAACGGTGAAGGAAAACCTGCATGTTTGAAAGTTCTCCATTATGTTCTCAGTGGCCTGTGACATGTACTAATCGGCACTTGGCCAGCGTGGGAGACTACGGCCCAAGCCCTTCTCATTATGAGAGGAGACCTTAGCAGGACTTAGGCGGTAGTTCATCAGGTAGTTTCTCTCACTATGGAGAACTTTCAAGCATGCCGGATTTTTCTACTACTAAAACGCAGATAACTCCGAAAACAAGTAGGAGAGGTTTTTGTGACAGAGCTCGTTGGGGAAAGTATTACCGCCATGCTCATTTCTGCTGCCAAGTAGCATTGCTGTGTTCCGGTCTGAGAAGCGTGGTTGTCGATGTAATTTAATTATAGGCAAATGCGTCTTAACACCTACGCTATAAGACACAAGGCGACATTTTAGGATGTGTTCCTTGTATGCACTGCGAAGAACTGAGATTCTCAAGGGAACGCTTGTTGAAATCAAAAAAATCGTTGTGTCAAGTCGTTAATACAAGGTTACCTCTTTCACATGTATAGTGCTCTTTTAAAGTTTAGCACTAATGAGTCAGTGCCATTTCGTTTGTTTGATGACCTAATCCATACACGGTCCAAACAGAACAGTATTATTTCAAATTGAATAAATTTTATATGACATACATGACGACCGTAAATGAGGTTTATAATTCTGAAAAAAGAGCGTCAACAGAATTAAATTAATGCGGCTTTAAATGATGGTAGTAAGTCCCACAGTGTTGTTAATATTTGAAGTTTTCCAACATTCAATAGCGGAACAGCCTGAAACACAACAAACCGTACAATACGGCTATACAATACGTAAACACAGCGCGTCACTGTCAGATATAATTAGCGAGCTATTGAAATTGTCTGATTAATACGCGCATTGCCTCCTTTCATTCCGCGGTCGACTTGCGTACTGCAACATTGATTTGCATTTCAAAATGCCTCTCCATTTAAACCACGTATACATTTATTTGCTCGCTATATATTTGTAACTGAGATATATAAATAAAAAAAACCTTAATATGTTTATTTATTATTATTATTATTATATAATAGACTGAACAGCTTTCACTGATGCTCCAATATCAAATATAAATAAATATTATATATTAGATGATGCCTGCTGAAATCCCAGTTTGAGACCATTTCCTATTACTTTTTTAGAAATCTTCTAAAAATAATAGACAATAAACACGGTTTTCTATTCTTAAACATATTTATTTTGGAACAATTATATACGATAAAACAGTCTATCAATAAAATAAAAGTTGAAATATTCAGAAATAAGACACACAAGATTATAAAGTCTTTGTTTCCTCTATGCCTAATGTATCCTCTATGTCTAGTTAAGCGGTGAGTTCAAACCCCGGCACGCACCTATATATTTTCTAAGTTATTTAAAAATATAAAATACATTTGTATGAAAAATATGTAATTATTAAATATGATTTGCTAAATCGTGAGGAAATCCATCCACCGCGCTAGCCCAGTGCGGATTTTTGGACTTCGCATGCCTTTGAGAACAATCTGGAGAACTCTCAGGCATACAGATGTTACGATGTTTTCCTCAACTGCTTCAGCAAATCTTGACAGATTTAAGACAACGCTATATCATGATCGTTTGCTTGAGAACTTAATCTTTGAATTATATGAAAGATGGGAAAGACTTTATCGAACAACCTGGAATGAAAAAAATTATATAGTTTTTATGGAAACTTTCTTTGCGAAATGTCCTCATTGTTGTCATTATCATGCCAACCATTGGCATTTACTGGAAATGGGTCCAACATCATGCGGAGTTCCAAACACCACAGTCTTGTGGTTTTAATCATTTCTCCCAGCTATATACCCTGCCTATTGTCATTTCAGGTTCAACTACCTCGGGAACGGATCTCCTAAATCCTGATTTGATGACTTAGTAATACTGTGAGCATTGCTCTGTCCATCGCCCGTTGTCTTATTCTTCTAGCCACATGAGACCCATAGTTACCGATCATGTTTCGGAGCCGTTTACGTAATGTAATTAAAGTCAACTAAATACAGTTTCGATTACTACCAAATATAACAGAGGAGTAACTCGACCGTAACGATCGTCATAACCGATTCAGCAAGAAATAACATCGCGGCAATTACCACTTTTTGCTGATAAATGTGTCAGCCCAGTGCTGTTTATGTGCCATTAACTTGAAATATACTAAATTATAAGTAATCTGTTATAATTACAATTATAACGTCTTGTACGTGTGTTCGGTGGAGCTGCGTGTGTTATGACAACAATTTGTTACACGCGGTACACTATTACAAAGATATATCGGGCGCCGAAGAATTATTATGGTGCTCCTAACTGTATTTACGTTTTGATATATTATTTGAAAACGTACTTGTTTCCTGTTGTATATTGTTATTTTTTTTAAACCCGATTTTATTAACCTACGTTTACTCACGGTGCCGAAACTTGGGTTTTCAACAATAATTACATGTGGCCCAGAGGGCTATGGAACTGGTTAGCGTGATACTAAGGCACCATAAGACATATAGACGACTTCGAAATGAAAGCAAATTTGCAGATGTTACAAGACAAGTAGTGCATCTTAAATGGACGTGGACCAGAGATATAGCTCGTAACGAGGACTCTTTATACAAACGTCTCCTCGAATGGAAGCCATGGGGAGAAAAGTGCTCTTAAGGTAGGCCACAAATGCGCTGGAAGGACGACGGTTCGAATTGGACTCACACAGCTCAATGGTGCGAGGAGTGGAAGATGTTCAAAGAGTACACACACATAGTCTATAAGTAGGTACGTATAATGTCAAAGTTAAATCAAAAATATCTTTATTCAAGAACATTACATGGGAAGTACACGGAAGTGAGATGATGGCGATAAACATATTCGTAAACTTAAAACTAAAGCTAAGAAGAGGGTTCCAAACGCGTCCTTATATTTAAAGTAGCCGACAACAAAGTAAGCCGGGTTTTTTATTTCTGTTATCACCATATACATAATCACCATATAAGCTGAAGTAGTAGTAGTAGTAGTAGTAGTAGTCCTTAAACTACGTTTCATATAGTATATATTGTACTAGCGGATGCCGGTAGCTTCGTCTGCGAAGAACTAACGATAAATCCCGCGAGATTAAGATTTTCTACACGCACGATTATTTTAAGAACTCTTCCTTTAAGTCTAATTTGACTTCTATATTCGGAATATAGCATCTCAAAATTCAGAGCCCGTCGTTGGCTTACATCAAACACCAATGTTTTAAGTAAAACCGCTTAATTATACTTTTCTAATTAAAGGAAGTTCTACTCACCAAACACGCATATAATTAAGTACAGCGACGTACTTCTTAGAACTTATCCCAATAGTTTCTCACTTAGGTATAACTTCTGCTTTCTCGCATATGTAATAGTAGGTTGTAAGTGGTGTTTTGCAACGATTTACGACGGATAAGTATTATCTATATCACTGGATCTATCCTATCTTTATTGACTTTTTTGACTGCTCAAAAATGTATCTTTATTATCTTTTTTGACTGCTCAAAAATGTGTCTTATGTTCTGCTGTACAAACAGTAGTAGTTACTTCATTCGACCATGATTTCGAAAGGCCTTAACCGATTTGGACATATGATCAAATACAAATACGACAATACGCCGATTTCCCGCACGCATTATCCCGAGTGACCTGGACTAAAACAAAAAAAAAACAATATACTGGATGATGCTATTTTCAAATGTAAAAATTCAGTAGTGTTGTATTTCAATTTTTATGATTACGTACTTGCCTCGAAAGATACAATTGTTAGATCCACCGTTACTGGCTGCTAGTATTTTTTAAAGTTAAATGTGTAAGGTGTATAATTAGATATCTATAATAACTAATTAGCTATATCTATTATATTCTACTGTATTCAGCTATAACCTATTAGTTTGGCGCCGAACGATGGCAAAAGACCTGATGGTATGACGCTCATTCCTTGGAGGCTGGGAATGTCACTTGTGTGGGATGCGTGTCGATACCCTAGCTGCATCACACATCCAGGCCACCTCGTCAATGGTGGGTGCGGCTATTACAGTGCCGAGCAGGTCAAGAGGCGTAAATATGAAAACCTGGATAGCAGTTTCATTTTTGTGCCTTTTGGAGTAGAGACTTTGGGACCGCGGTGTCCGGAGGCACGAGCTCTTTTCGAAGAAATATCGAAAAGGGTTATCGAGTATACCGGTTATCTTATTCTTAGCGGGCAGTTACCTTGGCCAACGAATTAGTTTGGCCTTCCAATGGGGCAATGCTGCCAGCATCTTAGGAACTGTGCCTCGCTGCGGTGGTTTGGAAGATTTATTAGATTTTATTTAGTTTTACATGGTTTGCTATAATTTGTATTAGTAAATATATTTTATATTCTACACAAAAGTTTAAATTAGGCAATTAAAATATCACTTGCTTAGCACTTGGGAAACATCATAGCTTGTGGAGTCCACCAAACTGCACTGGGCCAGCATGGTGGACTAAGGCCTCAACCCCTTCTCATTGTGGTATGAGACCCCTACTCTGTCATGATCCGGTTATGGGTTGATATGATGATGATGGAACATATATAAGAGATGTAAACAATGACTTTCAAAATGGTCCACTAACTTTGTCGTTTCTCGTTAAATCTTGTCATGAAAGGTTTTAGTATCGTTGAACGTAAATCGTAAAACGAAAATAGTTCAAAATATGTGTTCTCGCTGGATCATTCATAACCAAATTCAATTAATTAAAAAGAGCGTGTTTTGAATTACGAACGCATTTTTATTTTTTAATTAAAAAGAGCTTTCAAAAGGCACGGCACTGGAGTGCGACGACATTGTTGATAATCATGTCACTGCACTTCACGTGCATTATTCACTTTGTCGCATCTACGATCGAAGATCAGTACCATTAGGGATGATTCTTATTAGACCGTGCTTGGCGTGAACAATAGTTTGGCCCCATCCATGTTGCATGTTGATTTTTAGCAACGTAAATCTGTGGGAAAACGTTTTTGATACATTACGGATTAAAACGCACATAACTTAGAAAAAATAGAGGTGCATTCTTGGTTTCAAATACGGCCTCCTGAACGTGAAGTATAAGGGGAAGTGACCTACTGGGCTATCGCCGCTTCTTTTTTTTTATTCACCATATAAAAATTGACGATGACAGGTTAAAAAAAAAACAAACATCCAATTTCCACACTATACTTAACAATCGAGGATCCGAACGATTATTGTATTTTTTTTGGTTCGCTGGCTTTAAGTTATTAAGATAATTATATTTGGGAAATAATCTTTTTTTAACCTAAACAATTGTTGTTTTTATCTAGTTTGCCGGGAATATGTCAGTTAATCATAAAATAGAGTCCTTATCGAAAATATTGTCTTTGAATAAGTCAACGCTACATTTGCATTTAGTAAAATCTATTATATCCTTGATTTGCATAATTTCAAATCAATTGCAGCATTTCATCACATCGACCCATTACCGGCCCACTACAGAGCACGTGTCTCCTCCTTCTACAATGAGAAAGGGTTAAGGTCGTAGTCCACCACGCTTGCCCAGTGCGGATTGGCCCACTCCACGCTCCTTTGAGAACACTATATAGAACACTCAGGCTTTCAGATTACCTCACGATGTTTTCCTCCACCGTTGAAGCATGTGATATTTTAACAAATTAAAACGCACATAACTTAGAAAAGTTATAGTTGGGCTGGGATTCGAACTCGGGCCCCCGAAAGTGAAGTCGAGCTGCTACCCAATGCGCTATCACCGCATTAATCTTACCTATTTATAAATTTCTGGTGCTCTGAGGTAGATATATAGCTCTGACAATTCGTGAGCAATGGAGCAGATCTTGCGAATCAAGTATTGTGATTACGAGCATTGCTATGGCAGTCGAACATTTTTCTAGTACTTTTTGAGAGTTACTTTAATTAAAAATGAAATTCATTCGTAACGAAAATTGGGAGTATGTTTTTTAGACTGCATCTAGATGTATGATAGCGGGTTAACTGAGTTATTTGAAAACATATCTTTTATTTTCCCTCATTTGTAACAATGCAAAGCACAGACTGAAACTTTATTCAACTCGGCTCGAATTTTTCTGTTGGTACCTTTATCTGATCGATGTAGCTAATTGCATCGGAATATTATTCTTTATTTCAGGCTTGCATGTATTTCATTACACTTATTTTGATTCTCTAGCATGTTCCCACTCACAGTACAAACTTATTGTTATATTTTGGCCAACTTACACAATATATTTTTTTATTATAGCCTTCGCGCTATTATAATGTATCTATATTACTGTAAAGTTTTATCAAAATCCGTTCAGCACTTTTTGCGTGAAAGGGTAATAAACATCTATAGATACAAGATTTTGCATTTATAATATTATTAGGATACGATGTAAATAGGATATACACAAGCTACTTAAGTGGCAACTAGATCCAAGTCAAAATCGAAGTGAAGTATTTTTTTATTCAAATAGGCAAATAGATGGCACTTTTGATGCGTACATTACATGTAAAATATGACATAGAAGTGAGTGGATGGCGATAACTAAATTCGTCAACTTAAGCCTACAGCTACGAGGGTTCCAAACGCGTCCTGGTCTAAGAAAAAGCCCACAATAAACTTAGCCGGTTTTTTATGTTATCACCATTTCACACTCGTTTAATAGTATTAAAGAAGCAACCTGGATTAGAGCAATAATTTACACCCAAGCATTTTTATCGTTGACGTAGTCCTTAATACATCTTATATAATTTTTATTATTTATTTATTTATACTCTTTATTGGTACATTACTCAGAAAAACGAAAAAAAAGAACAAACACATATAGAATGAAGCAGGATACAAAAGGCGGCCTTATTGCTAAGTAGCGATCTCTGCCAGGCAACCTTAGGATTAGGAAAACTAAAAAGAAAAACGATTAGGTGGGGTACACTATTTCGAACATACATACGAATAACTACATACTAATACATAAACCAGACTACACAAATACAACAATACTATTGATAAATATAAAAAATAAATATACTTATACATATTTTAACATACCAAAAATACTTAAAAATTAGTTAGAATAGATTAATAAATCATATTAGTCGTCTTTACTGAGCGAGATAATTGCGATAATACTTGCAATAATTGCCTATAGTAGTTCACTGACGGACTAAAGGCTTCTCCCCACGGCCTTCCCGTTGCCCATAATTACCATGGCAGACGGATCGGTTGCAGTAGACGGTAGTAGTAATGCAGAGAACGCTGTTCTCCTTTATATCTAGATTAGCTGTTGCCCGCGACTTCGTCTGCGTTTAATTTTGTTTTTTGTTGTAGCAATCCATTTAGTTTGAGTTCTACAAAAATTTAAAGTATTCAGTATCGCTCAGCCTTAAATGAGGGGTCCGCTGAGGAGTTATGTCCTCTATCTCCAACCACATTCATCAGATCTACACCAAGTTTGGGCAAAACTAAACACATATTATAACCTCTATAGTACAAAAATAATTATTTAAATCGGTTATTATTTATCGGAGTTATGGTGTAAAATCCCCTCTCCCAAAGGAACCGAGCTTAATGTCGGGATAAAAAGTATCCTATATTATTTCTAACATTTCCAAGAATGTTCAAAGTTTCATGAGGATCGGTTAAATAGTTTTTGGGCGAAAGCTTAACAAACAAACTTACATTGACATTTATAATATTAGTAATATCTAGATAAAACCACGTTAAATTATTGGGTAAGCGAATTCCTCATTAAATTTCAGTGGTGGTAGAGCTTTTTATGACAGAGATCGTTCCGGGAAGAACTATCGCCATACTTATTTCTTATTATAGGCAATGAGGCTTTACTCTTACGCCTCAAATTGTTGTACACAGGGCGGAATTTTGCAGGACGTACTCCTCGCATGCACTGTAAAGTGTTACTCTGTTTATAAGCGATGGTTTTCCAATTACCATCATGTGGGCCAAACATATGTTCTGTCAATTATTACTATAAAAAAATAAAATTAAGTATTAATTTTGCTAACAATAAACTAAGTGACATGTACTGTACACCTTGACCTGAAATCAATAATCAACCTAAATCCTAATCCAAATTTAGTATTTAGTAGTTCTCTCCTTTTCCTACTCGTCCCTTTAAAACGCAAAATAACAGATTTTCTCATATGGATTTTTTTAACTTTAATTTTCGACTTTTTTAGTATTTGTTGTTTTAGCTTGAAGTTGACACTCTGTGAATATTTCGAATTTTATGTATTACGGTTCATGAGATGCATTCCGCTATCAGACAGACAGGCGGATGGAATAAAAGCTGAAGCTTAATAAAAGGATCCCATTGGCACTGTTCACGTAAGAAACCCTCAAAATTACTAATCAATTACAGTTGAAATTTGATAGAGCATCAGGGGCAAAGACTAAACCGTTTAAAGAGTATATGGCCTAATGTTTTTCATACATGTTTTTCATACATTTTGTAAAGATTTTGCAGAGGTTGAGCCAGACAGTGTCTGATGATATAAGATGAAGGAAATCTCCAGTGTGAGTTATAAATACTTACGGGTAGGCTTTTTTATAACTTTTACAATACCTATCATTAGGTTTTTTATAACTCGTACTGGACATTTTCTTCTTTTTATATCATCTGCATACCCTGTGCATACCCTCTATGCACGCCACTGGAGCCAGATATAGGTAGGAAGCACAGACAAACAAATGAACAATACATACGCACTTTCGAATTTATAATATTAGAATGGCTATGGATTACGAATGTAAATAGTACACCCAGCACCGCTTACAGTCACTGTCAGTTGGAGACCTAATTACAGCCATTGAAATAGCTTATTAATATGCGTGGTCTGTGTCGATGCACCATTGTGGAAGCGACCGAGTGAATTATGCACATAAAGTGATGTGATGTTATTATTGGCAATGATGACGCAATTGACTATTGCGAATGTGCATTTGAAAGCTTTTCAATCAGAAGACAAAGTAAATAAAACCTAAAACGACCGCAGCGAGGCACAGTTCCTAAGATGCTGGCAGCATTGCCCGTTTGGATGCCCAGACTAATTCTTTGGCCAAAGTAACTGCCCGCTCTAGGATCACCGGTAGACTCGATAACCCTTTTCGATAATTCTTTAAAAAGAGCTCGTGCCTCCGGAACCCACGGTCCCAAAGCCTCTACTCAAAAAGGCACAAAAATGAAACTGGTATCCAGGTTTTCATATTTACGCATCTTGGCCTGCTCGGCACTGGTAGCAGCCGCACCCACCATGGATGTGTGATGCAGTTGGTATCGACACAAGTTTATTGGTAAGATGTCACAGAGGATCTTGCTGTCCGTTCTGCGTTCTACTATCTACTGCTATCACCAACCCGTATGTCCAGCATGGTGATTATGTCCAACCCTTCCACTGGGTGAAGCCTTTAGTCCAGCAGGGCAATTATAGGCTACTGATGATGATACCTTAACAGATCAAAAATTGACTTACCAAGAGTGTGTGTTCTGTTAACAGAGGAATGGAAAATTGGCCAAAAAAAAGCTTGTTCTCTGCCCATTGTAAGTCCAGAAATTTTGCGCAAAAGGTATTTATTCTATATATATGTATTATATCAATAATAACGTTAATTATTAAAATTATTATCAAAGTATCTGTAACTGTCATGGTAGAGCCATTGAAATATTTTATTATGCGCGATCTGTGCTGGAGCATCGTTGCAAAAGCAACCGAGTCAATAATGAATACGCAGTGAAGTGAAGTGATGTGATTACGTGATATGTTGTTACAATCTAGCTTATCTTGTAATCTGTAAACTACTGAAGCGTATTTAGTAAAAGTTCAGAATTCGATACGTAAAATAAAAGTACGATCAATAGCAATGCGAATTCGACTCAGAAATCTGGTAAAAATAGCCAAAATTATCCCGAGCTCTCCAAAGAAATCTAAGTCAGCTTTTTTCCAGAGAATCGCGTTGACAGTCAGCAGACAGGAAATTATTCGGTTACGCTTTCGTACAAATAATTATTATAAACAGTTATTTTTAAATTACAGACAACCGATTCAATTTTATCTATTTATTTGTCATTTTATAAAGAAAGCTAGACAAAAACCGGTATAATTGTTGGTATGCATTTTGCTAAATGTGAACTTGTTATCTTTAGATCGATTTTACTTTCAGTGGATTCGAGCACGGCCCCCCGAAAGTGAAGTCGAACTCCTAGCCACTAAACACAAGCAGTGATAGCCATCACTGCTTCGCTTCGCAATGCATTAATATAACTGTCCGCAATTTCAAATTTCTATAAATAATGACCCTCTTTGTTTAATTTAATGAAAAAAGGGAGTATTTTAACAGTGCGCCTTAAAACTCCACATAGACATTCTATTATTTTTTGCAGTCAACTAGAACTGAAACTAGCTAAAATCGTTATATATTTAATGTAAATCAGGGTTATGTTGAAATGAACATAAACAGGCCAATTCATAGAATTCGTATGTAATCGCGAGCATAATGGTGAATAATGCTGCACAAACGACCGCTGTCACTAGCACGGGTATATAGTGGGTGATTGTCTGATATACTACTTAATGTGTTGGAAGTTAATGCCGCAGCTGTGAATGTGATAACAGGGAACCATTCGGCGAATTTGTATACCATTTGCTACGTCAACCGTGCTGTTTAGAAGAAAATAGGATTCAAGTTTATCGTGTTCGTGAAGTTAGCAGAGCATTACCCAGTGAATCACAAAAAAAAAGCTTGTTCTCTGCCCATTCAGCTGATTTCTAGAGCTCCTAATGCTTTTTACGAATAGTTCTGGCATTTTTACCTAAAATTAACGGTGCCAAAAAATTATGCAAATATCATCTGCTTGGCCCGTCAATTATCGTCAGGAATCATTTTATTTCGGGTTTGAACGACCAAGCGAAAAACTCTCGTTTACCATAAAATATCGAGGTTTGTATGTCTATTGTTTGATTGAATTCTTATTGCACACACAAAAAGAAAAAACTGTGAAACAGTGGATATATACTAGATATAGATAATAGTTTATGTAAAAGATTACAATAAGTTAACCTAGTGTTTGTATCCTCATTGATGTTATCTTTCAATACATCAAAGTAACATTTTCATTTAGTTACAGAAGGCTCAGACTTTATTACAGAACTTTATAAAATAAGTATATTTTAGATTATATCAGAGTACTTGCACACTTTAATGTGCTATTAAAACAAATTACTGTGATACGATCAGATAAATTTAATTTCGATAATTGAACAAATACTGATTATGCTGAGTGAACATAAACAAGCCAACACATAGAAACCGTCTATCAACACAAACATAATAATGAATGAACAATGGGGTACTAGCCAGTGCTATGACTACTGCAGCTTTAGTGAATTGATTATGTAACGGATGATTTGTCACTTTGTAGCTAAAAAAAATATAGTTTTATAGAGTAAAACAATGTGCGGGTAAAACTAAAAGTCACAACTTTGATTAATAGTGTTCAACTTATTAGATCCTAGTACTCAATACTAGAAGTAGAGTAGATACAATACCACCTAGAAACCGATTAGGGGTTTTGTTTATAATTTGGGTAATAAGCCACAAGCTGCAAAAAGTTATATCAGTGGGTCTCTGATGCTTATTATTAAAAAGATGGCTCTCTTAAAACAAATCAATGAAAAAGTTTATAATATGTACGGCCACAGACTCAAATAGTCTTTTTATATAATAGGTTTTACTTTGTAATCCGATTTCCTCTTAATCTGTTGGTATTTCAAGTCAGCGAACTCCGAAACGTCAAGAAAAACAATTTGTTGGGAATAAAAAAAAACATTGTACATTGCGGCCAAAACCCATTCCGGATTATTTAGTTGCTACAATAATATTTTATCAATCGACTGAATTTGGGCTTTAACATTTTAATAGGGAATAAAGAGACCGGTTCGTGTTCTTATCACTATGATTATTCTCAGCCTATTGATGCCCCAGAACTGGGCATAGACCTCCTTTATTATTTGAGAGACTAGAACTATGTGCATTTCCATTTCCATTTCAGCTTCGCGTCTCGTTGAGCTATGTCGGTAACTCGGGTTCTTCTCCGGATCTCCACATTTCTGAATTGATCACGTAAAGGTACTCCGAGCATAGCTCTCTCCATCGCCCACTGAGTGACTCTGAGCCTTCTTATGAGGCCCAAATATACTAAGTCATTAAAAATCGAAGAGAAGCTCCTCAAATAATGAAAATAAAAAACCTTTTATGTAAATTCTAATGTTTTCTTGTACATCATAACAAATAATAATTATGTTGGTTGAACATAAGCCGATTCCTAGAATCCATCTATCAACGCTGACATAATAGGGAACAACGGTATACGAACGAGCGCTGTCACTGGCACAGCTCTAACGGATTGATTGTTAGATACATAAGAAACAAAACATTCACTGCGTACCTACATCTCTATTGTGACACAACCCTTCTCGTTCATGGGAAACAGGGGTTTTAGAGACATAGACTCACCACGCTGATCCAATGCGATTTGGCGGGCTTCAACGATTTTTACTAATAATACTGGTTTTACTAATAATTTGGACGCGCGACAGTTTAACGTGAAAGGGCCGGAAACTAAAATATTCCTAACTCCAGAATTTTTTATATTCGATTTAGCTATACCGACTATATCAATATATTTTATGTTTAAAAATTCTCAAGTAAATTAATAGAATTTTTATTGTAATAATTTTAATTAAGTTTAAGATTTGTTGTTTTCGGTAAGGGTGTTTCACGCTCTCATAATTTTCATAAACTATTTCATATTTTTTTACCAATAGAATATGTGCCGTTTAGAGTGAAAAAAAAAGATTTTGTAAAACACTGAAAACATTTTCTGCAATTTACAAGTCAGAATAATATTTAAGTATATTGATTATAACACTCAATATGGAATCTTTTCTAAATAATAAATTTAAAAAAATCCGAGAGTAAAGACTTTATATGCATGCTACTTTAACATTTTTAATCTTACATTCAAGAATGTATAGAACCTTATCAATCTTTCTTCCTTTATAATGGACAAACCCGAAGCCATAGCCTATTAAATAAAAACGATCATTCAAATCCTTTCGCCTAGTAAAAAGTTATTTTGTGATCGGTTCTTATGCAGTTCTATTTATTCGTCACATTTTTTTATAAATACGTATACTACGATATGGGTACTAAGTAGCTGATGATTATTTTAATGAATATAATACACAAAAATAAATCCCGTTCTCTTGCTGAACGTCCTTTCTACAAAGGTTGCCTGTAAGATATTGCTTGCAGCAATAAGGCCGCCTTTGTTTTGTTTACTGTATACTCTTTAATGTTTCTTTTCCTGTGTATTTACGTGCAATAAAGTGTTTCTTCTTCTTCTTCGTCTTAAATACTTATAATGTGCATTTAAATATCCTGACACTGAAAACATTCATGTTCATCACACACACAGTTTTCAGTTGTGTGTGTTTTCAGTTACCCACGGCTTTGGACTCAGAAAGCAGGGTACTGCCCACTGCTCCAACCGGCTGTCGTATTAAGTATAGTCGTATTAATTTGAAGTCAATGACAATTCAAATGGAACACAAATGACTTGCTCGCAATACTAACAATGTCTGTAGCTGACACAGATAGATTCTAGATTGATTTATACAGATGGACTGTCAAATACAGGGCGCCAAACTCAGAATGATTTTATAGTTCTAGATAATAAATTCATGAAATCTTATCCATACACTTTCTTATAACTGCAGTGTAAAGCTTTTATTCTTCCTATAAATAAGCTTATTTTGGTGCGCTATAGATGAGAGCTGCACGCTGCTTTACGCAGGATCTTCGACCTTCGACAAGTCAGCAGTAAATAGCTGTTCCCGCTTCCTTCTAAAGGCCATCAGTTTGGTCATCCTATGATGCACTGACAGGGTCGCGGTCTCCACTCCTCGCGTCGCGTTTCGTCTGCCCCAGCTATCGGTTCTGCGACTGATATGATATGCCCGCTGTCTTGTTAATGCTTTAGTCCCTATCAGTGATTTGATTTCTTAAGAGAGACACTAAAAAAGGAAGCGGTGATAGCCAAGTGGGTAAAGCTTCGGGAGAACCGAGTTCTAACCCCGGCACGCAGCTCTTAATTTTCGGAGTTACGTGCGTTCTTAATTTAAGCAATTAAATACCACATGATTTAACGGTGAAAGAAAACATCATGAGGAAACCTTTATGCCCAAGAGCTCTCCAAAAGTTCCCATCGCTTCTTCGAGCCTTAGGGTTCGAGCTCTACCTGGCAGAGCCCCATTTCGAGGCACGCCAACAAGCTCGCGATACGCTGTTAAAATCATTATGGTTAATCAGCTACACACAATTCGAAAAAAAAAGTGGTGGACTATGGCCTTAACCGTTCTCGTTTGCAGAGGAGATCCATGCCCTGTAGCCGGCAAGCATTGAGTTGAAGATGATAACGACTATGATACTCCTAGTTGCTTGTCTAAGTTTTATATTTTTATAAATTGTGATAAAAGCAAGTATATTTGAGTTTTATACAGGCTATCAATACGTATATTGCGTATTACCGGTTATGTTTTAAACATGAACATAGGTTTATGCGTATACAGACATAATGGCGAACAAACGATCGCTGTCGCTGACGGTCGCCTACCGGATTGATTGTAGAACGCTGCATGACGTGCGGTCTACTATAACTTTGGTTAAGTTCTTACTAGTGTTCCAGTGTACGAATTACATGTAATATTCTTCAAACAACACTCACGAATTGGCATCGACACCGACATTTATTTCTTGCTCTTTAGTTGTTTTAATTTCTAAGTTAACAATAATAAATAAATACAACTGAATTGAGCTATCAGTGTTTATTATTTAACTAACAGGTTTAGTGACGTGAAGCAATCGTACAACAAATGTCTTATTTTTTTGAGGTGATGTTCAGGAAAATAATAATAACTCTTAATGTATAATCGTAGCTCTCCAGGCATTAAACGCAAGGTGGCAACAAAACGCCAATAGTTGGGTACTTGACATCTATCCACCCGACAAAAAGATGAGCTTTATGTAATCAAGCAAAAAATCTTGAAGTCTAATACCGGGGACGGGTGAAGTACAACAAGCCTCGAGGTCTCCGCCATTAATTTGCCTGAGCTGTTTAGTAAATTACTCTTAGACAAATCTTCTATATATTATGTATCTAGCGATAATTGAAACATATGGCCCACCTAATGGTAAAACCACCACCTATAAACTAGGCTGCACTAAGCAAGGCATGCAAGGAACTCGTTCTGCATGCCCACTGTTTCCATCAATATTTACACAGGGCCGAATATACGAAATAGATAGACAGCGCATTCAAACACTCCGCTTATTAGGTGCGGGATTGTTAATAACAGATAGTTACATATTTCCGAACATCATCAAGGTCAGCTTATTCTTAACTTACCTCTTATAAAAGAGTTTTGGAGAGACCTGACCTCTCAACTCTCTAATACTGGTTAGCGCGCAACTCCAAACATAAAAAAGAGTTACCTCAATATAAAGTATAACGTAAAATTCCATCCGATTTCGTTCTTGATTTATCATCAATTTATTTAATCCCATTTAACAAAGTTACAATAGGGCCATTAACAATTGAAGCGCACTTCTGAACTAATTAAAAATGGGCGCGTCTTCAGCACAATTTAGACTATTTAAGTGCTTACGCGGCTCGTTTCTGTCCAAGTTGTTTCGAATAAAGAATTAATTATGAAGTGGAGGCCAACTTGGCGTTGGAGCGGGCGTCTTGCGAGTTTGAACCGGTTACAATTTGTGGGAAAGTAGCAGGTGTGACGCGGGGAAACTTGGACGGGTCGTACACACGCTTTGTTGCCTTCTCAGATGATAAACTTGATTTAAATCGCAGATTGCAGGTGTTTTAAATATGGAGGCTAAGTAAGTTGCGCTATTTAAATTCGCTTAAGTTCATGTGGCGTTGATTGCATTTATAAGTAATCTCAAAGTTATATGAAAGAGCTCGTAATAATTCGTTAAACATAAATCATCATCCCATCAATGTCCCACAGGTGACCATAAGCTTCCTCTATAAAAAGGGTTAGAAAATTTATGCAGTCGAATTAGACGTTCCAAGCCAGCCTCAACTCAGACTGGTAGAATTAAATAAAAAAAGAATAATAAATAAATAAATAATAAATATACTACGACAGTACACCCATCGCATCTAGTCTCAAAGTAAGCGTAGCTTGTGTTATGGGTACTAAGATAACTGATAAATATTTTTTATGATATTATATATATTATACATAAATACTTATAATATGACCCAGACACTGAAAAATATTCATGTTCATCACACAAATATTGAATTCATGTTCATAACAGAATATTTTTACTTTGGAATTAAAATCCAACTCGTGTGCCGTCACAGCCAACGGAAAGACGCTTTCTTAAGCCGTCATGCCTCTTTTGAATTCCCGCATTTTAACTTAATTTGTATTTATAAGTGTTTTAACTTAAGTTTAAAAAAATAGTATATTAATTTCTTTAACGCAACTATTTTTTTAACTTTTAATGATTCATCAAGTTTGTTGTATCAAATCTGCCGGAACAACGCTGAACCTAATATTTTGGCCTCAACTTAAACACTTTACGTTTTGTTTATCATTTAGAAAGATAAATAAAGAGTTTAAACAAAGTCCGAAAGGATTTTGATTTTAAAATGACATAACCGTATCATTAGGAACTATGCCCGCGGTGACCTTTATAGATATACCTAATAACGGTCACTAGTTTCCTTAACCTGAGCAATTGAGACAACGGCGGATGTCGGCTATTACCATTAGCGTAACAAGTAAACAGCTATGATTGTAGTGCCCCACAATAGAGCTTTTGTTTCTATTATCTGGCGAATGCGACAGACTTATTTGCTATATAAAATAATGTTACGTATGCACTGTTGTTATGCTTTCCGCAAATATTATATTTTTGTGTTTTCACTTCAAAGGGTACCTAAATATTTATATAGCTATTTATTGCTAAATGGAAAATAGAGGTAGAGATAAGAACTTTAAAAAATACAAGAACATATGCTGCATTGCGACATTACGATTCATCACTAAAAAAATCGTCGATACAAAATAATAATATATACAAATGTAATGTATACAAAAACTGACTTTAAAAGCAAAAAGAATCAAGTGCTAATCTGGAACAGGAAATAAAAGACTTTATTACTATTTCCCAACGAGTTTTGGTCATGTTTTTAGTGCTATAAAGCAGCACTAATCGGTAAGGAAACTTTGAGGAAAGAAATTGAGTTGTTGCGGATGCACACTGCGGGGTCTACGAGTACATTAGCCAGCGTGAATGCATCGTCGTCAACTACGGCCATTTTGTCAAGAGTGAACGACTGATGAGGGGAGGAACGCCTGGCCTGGCAGATGTGGGACATCTTCAATATTTTGTACCAATAATCTGCATGGAAGAACGGTTTATGTCAACATTATTAAATATATATATATACATTTAATAATGTTGTACATATCTCTCTCTTTTTCCCTTTTATATATATAGTTTTAAGAAAAAGGTATCCTTTATTCATAAAATTCTATGAAAAATTATCTCGATTCATAAGAGCAGCAGCAATTTTGGAATGTAAAATTTGGATATATTTTGCTCCGGTTTTGATGGAAACCCGAAACGGACGTGCCGCAAAGGGATTTAACGTTCCGGTACGATTCCAAATAAAAACCGATTTATGTCAGTTATTTTAATAACATACACCTTTAAGCTGTTTGTTTTGCAACCATCTTAAACCCGTGTCATCATATTACCTACAGATGAAATTACACTAAACGGCTAACTTTGTTTTAATTTTATCAAACTCTTTATTGCACATCAAAAAATTAAAATTGATTCCAAAAGGTGGACTTTACTACCAGACTAAAGCGTTTTTTATGTGCGAGAAAAGTCTCGTGTGGGTCTGGTAACTTATATCGGATTAAAAAATAAAAAAGGTTCACTCCTTTTTGAGGTCGGTTGCCAGTTAAATTTTAATCCAATAACAGTATCATTGTCAACGATAGCCGCAGCGTTGTCAGTTATTGAAATAATAAAGTACACTATAATCCTCAACCTCACCAATTCAGACAATGGCGGACGTTAGCGATTGCCATTAGCGTAACAAGTAAACAACTGTGATTGTAGTATCCCACAATACAGCTTTTGTTTCTATTCTCTCAGAACGGACAAACTATTTAAAACAATGGAATAATATCTAATATTATCGTGATATTATTTTATAAGTATAATTGTTGGCGTAACATAAATGTATACAGGGGGCTAACTGCCATCGATAGAATCAGAATTATTCAATTCTTGTTGCTTGCCTTTTCAAGAATTACAATCCTTATTTTAAGGACGTCAAGGTTTGTCATAAAACTGACATTTTAAAACAATATTGCTTTTTGCAGACATGGATATACACTAGCACAGTTAGCTTATAAATACTAGTAACATATTAAATCAATGCACAATCCTCAGGATAAGTTTAATAAAGATTATCGTCACATGCACGTTAGCGTAGATCAGTAATTTTTTTGGGAGGACCAAATGAAAAAGTTTGGCCAATCACACATTCAATTTATTCTAAAATTGAATTGATAGAGAGGCGGGAAACTATAGAGGCGAAGTAAGTTGGGTACCTGCTTCACAATGTAACTCTGACTAAGAAAATAAAATTAGCTAAGTTAAAAAAAAGAAGCATTTTGGAGTTTTCTTTGGGGTATAAATAATGACAGAACAAGCGATGATTTCAAAATATTGCTATAACTTTGTGCCGGCGTTTTACTTTGCCGAAGAATCTATTGAGTGTATATTTCACAGGTGTCAGTCGAACTTTAATTATTTGTTCAGAATCGAGAAATTGTTTTTTATTTATTTTATTTATTTTGCTAATCAAGCCTGCCTGACAACTTTGCTAATCAAGCCATGGTGCTCTCAGGAGCATCAAGAATATCTTAAATTCAAAATAAGCGTCAGCGCTTGTTTTGAATTTAAGATATTCTTTTGTACCAGTCTTAAGCGACTGTTTCTCGACTGCGGCCAGAGGATCGCTGCCTAATTGGCAAAGCACTCAGGCCGCGCTTATTCAAACCCTAAGGTTCTAAAGATTTAATTAATTCAATTTCGATTTTTACGTGATATGCACGGCAATCATTTTATATTTCTATATTTAATGATAATATAAGAAAATAAAATTAAAGTTCGGTACTTAAAAAGCCTCGTATATCGAGTATCTGCGGTGCTTTTCGGAAACGGTATTATTTTAATCAATTGTGGTTTAATGTAGCAGATTTAATTTTTCAGATAGGTTCTTAATTTTATCAGCCTGCTTTTTTTCTCCATAGAGATATTATTGTTTTAATTTTTATCACTGTGTAGTAAAAACTTCAATTCTTTGGAATCTAGGCTAGAATTACTGTAAATCACTTAGACTTAAGAGGCTGGCAATTTTTGATAATAAAAAAAAACTGTGTATAATTTAAGAAAGCATTTAATATTATGTACCACAGTAATTATTTCTTGACATAAAAACCTTGGTGTCTGTAAACCAAATCCTCTCTGACACACGATACAATCATCATTCAATATATTTAGTTTGACATCTATTGGATTCAATTTCTCAAATACTGTATTCAGTCTGTAGGTGCCCGATAAGGGATCACTCCACTGCTCTTGGTGAAATTGCTATCTTGCATAAAAGTATTCCAAGATGTCTAAGCAATGGCACGTGTATTCTCTAACAAGCAAGTTAAAAGTGGCTCTACGAATAAAAATAAACCATATATCTATTGTAAACTTTTGTATGAATGTAACGTAGTTCCGTGTTCTTGTAAGCATCATCTTGAATGTGAAATCTTGTTAGGTGAATGTGCAGAATGAAGAATGCGAGCAAGTATTTATTTTCTCATGAAAACTTTATTTCTTTTCCTAGCACAAAACAGAATACAAATGCACTGACTAGTTGATAATTACGAATATATTGATACGAATCCCCATCAATTATTTTCATATTAAAAATCCTTTTGCGGTTTGCATTATGATAAATTGATTAAAATTAATCACCATATTAATTAATTATAATAATGAGGCCCTTACTGGCATAATCCCCAAATCATTAATCATATGTTTAGTCATGTATTTAGTTCAATATATTCCCGCTAAGACAATATTGTCATTCAATGCGTTATATATTAGTGGATTAATTTAGGAAATCCTTGTTATTACGTATGACCAATGTCGGTTATTAGTCTTCTTCTGTCAAGAATCTCATATCTCGAGCTTCGGTAGTTTCGGCAGTAACTGTATACGAAATGCATTTGTGTCATATCAAATAAGGGCACATCTTTATACTGAGGGCATACCTTTTCTTGGTTATATTTCATTTAAAGTCTGTATGTTTTGTTTAACGTGTATTTTTGGCGTTTTTTGCTTGATTCATATTACACCCTTGTACGTAATCTTTCTTGTGCAAGTCCAATTTTATTAATTTTATAACTTAAGCTTAACAAAATATAAGCAAGATAAAGTTAAAAATGCAGACCGAAAAACTAATTCTGTTTATGTCATGGTTTTAAAAATACCATGACATAAACAGGATTATTTTTATAAAAAACAGAGACTTATTAAAAAACATTTAATTCTCATTTTGGTTTTTTTTTTATGAAATTTGCTCCCATCTTAACATACTTTCTATGTATAGTCAGATATTAGCACTAAACAGCTATCTTACCGCAGGTGCTCTCAAAAACAATATCCTGGAAGAGATTGCTTACAACGATAAGGCCGCCTTTTGATACGAGCGGTTTACTGTTCTTATGTGTCTGTATATTTTTTCGTGCAGCAGAAATTCTTCAGAGTTATTGCTCCGTGCGCAGAAGGCATGCACTTAGTATTCAATGCACCAAACGATCGTACCGTATTAGTTGTTATTTTGAGCGGTACAATAATAAAACCTGTAGCTCCGAGAAGTTTTAATTAACCGGCTCCCCCCTTCTTTGACGTCGTGACAGCAACAATCACGCAAGTAAAATGTCATTAAGGAGACCTATACGTGAGGCTCTATTACGTGTGAGCTCTTAAACGTGATAGCAATTAAGAGAGTTGCTGGTAGCATCACTCTTTCCATGAGCTGTTTAATTTCAAAATGTATTTAAACATATCTTATATCTTTAAACGAGGAATTCTTGTATATATATAATTGGAATCTCGGAATCGGCTCCAACGATTTTCATGAATACGGGTTCGGGGGCGATAAACCGATCTAGCTAGGATTCATTTTTAGAAAATAGTTACTAGCTAGTTTTAAATAATGTACGGATGCTATGATTTTAATTCTTAGTTTAAAAATATATAAGTACGATCTTTTAATTATGATTTATTACTTGAAAATTATTTGGCTTGGTTACCTAGATGGCGCCACAAGATCCTACGTCGCAATATGGAAGTTTTCAAAAAAGGAGCCCATATATATGACTTCTGAAGTTTCAACACTAGCACTTAGTACGATCTTCCTATAAGTACGGTCGAGTGCATCACCATAGCTTCCATACAATATTAACACCATTTTGTATTATCGTCTACTTCTTCCGATTAATTAAAGTACCTCATTTTAATGAAAAGTCATTCTCCTACAAATGTATAGAATAGCTAGCAAAAATCATATGTCGCCGACCAACGTTGATTGGGAATTCGGAGTGACGGCTAAAAATGCTTCTTCTAAGCAATTTCGAAAATTTGGACAGACACCTGCAGGAAATTCTTGGGAGGGAAATCCCATTAACTTCAAATTACCTATAGGCTTAGTTAAGCAATCGATCCCGCTTACCACAGATGCACAACCAGGTAGTATAGTATAGTAGTTATATATTATATGTTATATGTTACACGTATAATATTCTGTACTATCAAGGCATATTTCACAATAAGAGAATATTTGAAGTACCTACTATGGCATTTTCTACTAAAATTCACTCTAATGCTGATATTTCCACATATTTTATATCTGACAACGACACTATCGTGTTGATAATAAGTGTGCACAGTAGATGCGACGAGTGACAGTGGTAATGAGAAGAAATTCCCATTCACTGCAAAAGCTACAATATTTTCACTCTAAAATATGCTTCATAAAATTATATGCAGAGTATTTAGTCTTTGAACTATCTCGTATATGAAATACTAGCTGTTGACTTCTGCAACGTTTGTTTGTGTTATTTGAGAGTCATTGGTTCTCTGGGCCGAATAAATCCTATGTGCGCTACAGAAAGCAAGCTAACTTTATGCATAATTTTATCAAATTCGGTTTATGTATACATCGTGAATATGGTAGGTACCAATGCTATATGCTATATGTTCTAAAATCCCGGTGGCTATTGTGGAATATTTCCAGGGTGCAAGGTATCTCTTTGTTAAATTTCATTACAATCGGTTTATTATCGGTATATTATACATTACATTGAGCCTAACTAAGAAATAAACAAACAGGTATACGAGTAGTAACTAAACTTGATCACGCTTTGTTATAACTTTGTCAGATATTCATTTCCATTCCTGTGGTTTAGAAACAGAACAGCAAACGTTTTGTAAGATGGTTGCAAGTCAATTTATTAATTAATTTTCGTGTTTTGCGAACATACTGTTGCTATGCGTCATCTGTAACTGACGTAGTATACGTTTTGGCTAGCCGTAAGTATACTAAGGATATAAAAAAATAAATTAAATAATTTAAATAGGAATCTACTGATAATATTAGTATATACTTAGCAAGTTGGATTTACCTGATGAACTAACAAGATTCTACCACCATAATAGCGAAAAAATAAAAAAATTAAATCGCATCTTGGTTAAACTGTAAGTAACGTAAAAACAAAAGTTTTCAGGTCGCGGTTACAATGTAAAACTAGGTCTTGTAACAGTTTCTAGCATTTTTATTGTAATGTTTCAATGGATAATATAATAGCAAAAAGTATATTAAAGCCGAACAGTGAAGTTGAGTATTTTAATACTTTTTTCTTAATTAATGCACTAATTAGCAGATATTTTATTGCAACGGACACAATGCATGTAATGTTGAGTGCTTTTCAGATATGTAGCGAAATTAAATAATAAAAACTGTCTCTTTGGTCATGTAGTTATTTTGGTCCGGTCCTAGGTTTGACTATGTACCGATTGGGTTATAGATAGCTGTAATAGCCTAGTGGTTAGGTCTTCAGCTACTTTTTTGAGGGACCGAGTTCGAATCCCACGCACCTCCAACATTTCAACGTTTTGTACGAGCTCAGCAATTAAAACATCACTTGCTTCAACGGTGAAGTAATACATCGTGAGAAAACCTGCATGCCTAAGAGTTCTCCATAATATTTTCCAAGGCGTGTGGGGTCCAACAATCTGCCTCCTAGACTTTGCGTTCATTTGCTACACCCATGCACTCCAGCATCACGTGAGTTGGTGTTTTATCAGCCTCCATGCATGCTCTGCCGAGAGAGGTGTCGGTAACACCTATTGATGGACAGATGTCTGTATTGTGCCCTGTTATTAGTCCCAAGCGGAAGCGGTTATAGCCTAGTAGGTGAGGCATCGGCTTACCTTTCGTGGAGACCGTGTTCGAGTCCCGAGACGCACCACTGACTTTTCGGAGTTATTTCTTTGACTTACGGATTCCTTAATCACCCTACGTAGCTACTAGCCGATTGTCATTGGTAATGAAACGTATGTGACAATACGTAATAGGGGACATTGTCTATGATTAATACCGGTCAGGCGGGTGAGTCGTGCTCAATCGCCATCTGCCCTTATTAATTGCCTTGTCAGCCGTAAGCGTGTATCCTTCGTTTTACTATTATATAGACAAATATATTTATTTGTAATAGTATGTGAGAACTTTTTAGAAACACGAATCGTTAATTTTTTTTAAACGAGCTTTAATAGTCGCTATAAAACTTAAACCCAAACTTGATGGCATTTACTGATTTTATCAGCCAAATTAACTAATTAATTTGACGACTGATTGGTGCAGTGGGCCACTAACCTGCTTTCTCAGTCCATGGCTGTGGGTTCGTTTCCCACAACAGGAAAAATGTGTGCGTGATGAACATGAATGTTTATCAGTGTCTGGGTGTTAATCTGTATAAATTAAAATTCAAAATTTCTTTAAATAATATTGTATTATACGCTAAGTAACAGATCACATTTCATACGATCTTTGAGATTTCAATCCACTCTATAAACTGCTGATCACCTGTAGACACTTTGATCTTACGACAGTGTGAATATACCTTTACCAGTAATAATGATGAATAATGTATTCACCGATTTTAAAACGGACTATCACACAGCTAAAAAGTCAATGTAAATATCTGTTAAGTTCGTAATTGGTATTCTACCGGTGTTATATCATACATCTATCTATATATGTAAAAGAGAAAGTGTGTGGGTATGTTCCGTATAGACTCCGAAACGGCTGAACCAATTTCAATGAAACTTTCAGGTAATCTCCGGATTGATCTGCCGAGTAATCCTGTAAAGTTTGGTGACGATCGGAGCACTCCTATTTTTGAACTGTCAAACTGTCAAATACAGCTTTTATTAAAAATTTCATGATGTAAGTTTATTGTTTAAATAAAATAAAGCAAAATCTATCCCGGTAAAGCGGGCTGGGTACGCTAGTATGTTATAAAGTTTTCTGTTTAGTTATAGGTAGTGCTGAAGTTTTAATAGAGGTTAAAAAAATAGACGTAGTAGAGCTTTTTCAGTAGTAGTGGAGATTTTTATGACAAAGCTTGTCCGGGGAAGTACTTTCGCCATGCTTATATCTGCCGCTAAGCAGCATGTGTTCCGGGGAAGGGGTTGCTGGTGTAATTACAGCCACATGAGGCTTAACACCCACGCCTTAAATTGTTGGACACAGGGCGGCATTGTAGGACGTGGTCCTTGCATGACATGTGCAGTGATGCTCTGTTTATATTCGATGGTTGTTGTTGGGCCATCTGCTTGGTTCCTTTTTTTTTTTATGTTTCGCACCCAGTTATCCTCTGACATGGTTTCAGAGACCTTCTTTATGCGTCTTTTGCTCTGAATAAGTGCCAGCTCACGATGGTCGTGATATGGTTATGCTACAATAATGAACAAACACATAGGGAGCATTCCCTACTTTGGGCCAATGCAAAAGATTGTAAACAAACCAAAATAGCCTTCCCTAACCTAAACCAACACCTAACTAACAAACTACTCCGCCTGGATAGAAGCAAACTTAGGAAGGTGGTGGGACTCATAACAGGACATAGCTCCTTGAACAGACATCTTTCCATTATAGGTGTCACCGACAGTCCTCTTTGCAGAGCATGCATGGAGAAGAATGAAACACCTACGCATGTGATGCTGGAGTGCACGGGCGTGACAGAGCAACGCGAGATCTACCTGGGATCACCAGCCACTATCCCAGAAATCCTCAGCAACCTGGGCGGCATGCTGGAATTCTGGAACGAGCTTGGATGGCTGGAGTAGCGAGCAACATTGGGAAATTTCACGTACAACAAGCGAAGCGCTTACGTGCGGAAACTGCCCAGAAGAAGAAGAAGAAGATGGTTATGCTACATTTCTTTTTTTTTTACTGCCTTTTAACTTTCCTTCTTCTTTCTACTTATGCGTGAGTGGCGCTGTCATCTGCTTGGTCTGTCAATTATTACCTACTATAAAAAAAACACTTGACAAGTAGGCGAGAAAGAAGTTTTCAAAAGAAAATAGGTGAGTATATTTATTATTTCTAAGATATAAGTTCTCGAACAATAGTCGACCGCCTAAGTTTAATAGAGTTATTGGTTATTTTCAATGCTGCTACTTTCGTATTATAAGTTTTAAACAGGTTTAATCCTTCAAAACTTTGATGGCTTAATATAACTTAGTTTAATGTTCCTTAAATTAATTTGTTGTAATACTTTATAAGAAATTAGTCAATTATTATTAGAAACTACCAGATTGTATTTTATACGTGCGGTGGCACTTGACTTTGTCTGTGTAGAATTTCCAATAAGTACTTAGAATGTTCTCATACAGACTTTTTTTATATTGTAATTATCTTTAAATAAATGTTAACTTTATAATTTATCTTAGGATCCCATAGAACTTCGATCTATCAACCACCATTTCACTTCTTTTGGGATCGATTTCTGAAATAAAAATTAGTCTCCGTATAATCCTATATACCTGGAAACCTCGGTTCAGACATTCCAATTTGTTTTCCTACAGTTACATCCGATGGTAAGAGATCATCAAGTCTGAGATGGTAGCTACGAGTAGCTAACCTGTTGTGATTTTTTTAACAATTATAAAAAACTCTTATTATACACTACACTTACCCTTGCCTCTCATTTATAAGATCACAGAGGTCACAGCATCAACAGGGAGATCGTCAAAAAATAAACTGTCAGTTTTGTTGAAATTTATAAAAATAACTAGTCCGGGGAAAATAGGCAATGTTGAAATTGACCCAAATACAGAAGTACAAATAGAAAAGTATAACCTATCATGCCTACCGTAACAAGATTGAATTTCCCATATTCCGAACGTAATTTGCAATGTCCCAGATATGCCAGTTGAGAGGGGCTGCATAGCTCTTGCTCGCTCAGCAATTAATTCAATTAATTGCTTGTCATCTGTTGATCGCGCTGCTCTTACTCAAGTCATTAGTCAAAACCTATCGTATACGCACATAACCTAATTTAATTATGCACTAATAAGTCAAATCCGCAATCTAGAACGTGATTAACGTGGAGCGTCGCGCATCAGGTCATTGATTACTGTGACACATAATAAACCATAAGACAGAAACAACTTCAGTGCAAATTTGAAAATTTAATTTATTGCCACATATATAGTATAACAAAATTTTAAAAGAAAATAGACTGTAACATAATGTATTTAAAAAGTAAAATAAAAAGGTTGTGCAGTTTACATAAAATTATTTATTCAAGGGAAATTGTTTATTATTATCTAACACATTACCAAATGAAATCTTTGAAATGTCATTCAAAAAGTTCAAGATTTATAAACGTAAGCTTACAGAATAATGTTATTTTAATATTAAGGATTACTTTAACGATATAAAAGCTTAGGTATAATTTGCTCTAAATTCATAGCTAAATATAAAATTAATGTAAGATATTGATAACAAAAAAAATATTACGGCTAGTTTTGTTGTGGGCTCTGCTTAAATCAAGGTGCGTTTGGAACCCTACTTGCTTAAGTTAACGAACTTACTTGGTTTAAGTTAACGAACGTAATTATCATGACCTTCCATCACCATTACCTTCCAATAATGAAAACATGTATAAATGCTTTATAAGTGCCTGTGATGGACCCACATTTATACGAGTATAATACGCTACTTCGCGGCTCCAAATGTGTGTTCTTTGCCACAGCTGATGTTATAAAAGCTAAATTTGCCGCTAGAATAAAGGAAATAAGTAAGGAAAGAAGTAGCGCGGCGGGGGAATGATAGCCTAGAAAAAAATATGGTTACAGAAAACACTGACGGCAAAAGACCTAGAGACCGGTCACGGATTTATGTAGCGTTAGTATTTATTTTATAGATAAATATTTCGATCGGTGACCATTATTATTAACACTGGTATTCCCTATACAAATAATAGCTTTAATATGCAGTGTCTCTGAAACTTTTTTATAGCGTTTTAAGCAATTAAAGTATTAGTTCCTTGGACATTCGTTTTGTATTTTCAAAACTAAAGCGCCAGTATGGCATCAATGAATTAGTGAAAAGCAAAGTACAACCTGTCCTATAATAATAATAGAGCTTAGTTACTTTACCGCATGGGTTCGTACACTCAACATGTTCTTACACTTGGGGAGAGGGTAGCTTTCAATCGTTTGAGATCACATATTAGTCTTGTGACGGACATTGCGACTAGGACGTGTGCGTGTACTAAGATCCGTTTTTAGCTGAGCCAGAAAATTTTGGTTCTCAGTGTCCTTCAACCAAAACACTATTACCTTTTTCAATACTATTCTAAGACCTAAAATACCATTATCTATCTACACTTATAATACATTGACGATATTTTAAAATTTTTTTTGGAGGGCACTGTCTGTTTGTGTGTCTGGTTTCCTGTCTGTCTGTCTGTATCTTGGCCGCACATCAAGCCGAAACTATTGAATGAATTAAATACCAAGTTTCATTTGAAATTAAATTAATAATGTGAGTTCATAATACAGGGCAAGATTAAGATAATTTTTATAATTTCTGATTTTTATAATTCAGTCAAAAACTTAAATAATGTTATTAATAAATAATGTAAAAGTAAAGATACTTATATTTAGATTTTTTAAATTAATACAAAGGTTATGTATATGAAAATAAACGTTTGGATGTAATAAAACGACAAATAAGAATTTACCAATCAGAACTCTGCTCCAAAATAAACAAACACCAATTTCGTCGAATTATAAATTAATTCAACCTCTAAAGGGATTATTTTGGGTTAGCAATTATGATAATAACATATCGGGGACCCTTTTTAGATAAATAATATTTGGTAATAATATTTGGCATTATAATATTTTGAAATGATTGTGCATTTGTATTCCAATTATTTTTTGGAGTTCCTTTATTGAAGTTAAACATTTTGGTTCTAGCCAAACAATGTTTACATTACTGTGTGTATTTTGCAATGAATTTTTATCTTTGTGTGACAGACATTTAACAAAAAGGATATATTGTATTGGAATGTTTTATTTTGTGAAACGTGAAATAAAGGGGTTGCAAGCGGTGATAGCCCAGTGGGTCGACTTCACTTTCCGGGGGCCGAGTTCGAATCACAGCACGCACTTCTAGCTTTTCTAAGTTATGTGCGTTTTAAGTAATTTAAATATAACTTGCTTCAACGACCAAGGAAAACATCGTGAAAAAACCTGCATGCCTGAGAGTTCTCCATAATGTTCTCAAAAATGTGTAGAGTCCACCAATCCGCACTGGGCTAGCGTGGTGGACTACGGCCTTAACCCCTTCCATTATGGGAGGATACCTGTGTTGTGGGCCGGTAATGGGTTGATATGATGATGATGGAATATCAATATAATTGGTGCATTTACCTTAAGTATTATTAAAGCAATTCGTAGCTTTCACCTACGCCGTAGATAGTCTACGATTTCAATATGTTATTATCTCTGTGTTTACCAATTAGTGACATTTTGCACCCAATCCCAAGGTTGTGTGACTGCTCGATTCTTTTTATTCGTTAAAAGCCGAGCAAAGGAAAAGAAAAGTCAAACAGAACTCTTAGCGAAACCGAAGCAAAAATACGGGCGGACGAAAGAACGTGGTAAATCGCGGTATGATGGTTTGTATAGGTTTGTATTACATATCAGAAGATGTACGCGTATGAAGTCGAGTGGAACTTCTAGTGTTTTATAAAAAATTGCAATTAAAACTTAAAACATTGTTTCAAACCCATTTTATTAATTATATGAGGCAAAAACACTTTAACTTTAAAATGTTAGATAGTGAAAAAACACTGCATTAGTTATGTATTCCCAACACCAACCACTACCAACAATATTCACAATTAAGGTTGAACTTCGACGTGGGACCGCAGCAATAATATTATGGCCAAAACTACACTACCATAGCTACTCCTACCTATAACACCATGAATCTGTCTCTGTCGTGCGCCGGTACCCGGCAGCCAACGTCGGCGAGGGCAAATTAATTCATGCTCATGCTACCCGGTTTTAATTTCGCTAGGTGCCACTGATTTACGGTGTCCATATTAGAGACAAGTATGCGTACGACCTCTCAATTAAGAGCTGAAACATTGCTGCAGTTATATAGAGGAATGTTTAAAGCAAAATGAAATTCTTGAAGCTAATTGCGATGTCGATTTATGACGGAATTGAAACTCCGTGTTAACAACATTTGAGGAACCCTCTCTAAAGTTTAGAAATTTAATGGGGCCGCCTGTCTTATGTATACTGCTGTTTATAAGTACTTCATTATAAATTATTAATATTTGAAAGGCAGGGCATCTCTTTTTAATTTCTAAATTAAACTGGACTTTTATTTGATGTGACACTAAAATAATGCACACTATTAGACACTAATACACTTAATAATTTTAAAATTTACATTTTATCTATAGAAAGCTGTAAAAGTTGGAGACAAAAAAAAATTTTGCGTATCCTAAAGAATCATGACTAGACCCGATATGTCGGAAAAGAACGTATAATGGATTAAAAAGTAAATAAACAATGTGAAAGGAGTTTGTAAGACTTTTGTCTGGCAGGTGCTCAACCACAACGAGACACAAACCAGTTTAGCATCTTAGACCACAGCATCATTTACCATCATATGAGATTGCCAGCAAGAGCTAACTTGTGATGGAATAAAAGAAATTTTAATAAGCTAAATTTCTATTTGTTTTTTATATTATTACGTAACACGCGGTAAAGGCGAACCTTACAGTTGTGTATGGAAATGTATCATCGTATGACACAGAGTCATTACAGTCTGAAATACGCTTTTGTTACAACACATATTTCAGCAACAATGATAAAATAATAAATGGAAAGAAATACAATTTATACGAGGAAGTGTAAAATATTTTAAAGAATAAGTTCCGTACAGAGAAATATTGCATAATAATAGCACACAATTCGTTAGGTCCGGCACCGGCGTATACCTAGACGGAGATTTAAACGCAGGTGTTACTGTATTTTGTGTGAAATATTGAAACGGTACGTGAGCTGGTAACAAATTAGAGCGCCAGCTGATCTTTGCCATTTAAAATATATGTCAGCCGCACGAATTGCATACTTTAAGGTGCATGCTGTTAAGGCGATGACAACGGTTTTTAATAGCAGTTTATCAAAACTTGTATCATTAAAGGGGAGTTAAAGATTCATGAATGAATACCCTTTAATAATACATTGCAGGTTATAATAAAAGGTTTATGGTTCAATAAAGCAAGTAATGAATAAAACAAATAAAAAATTAGAAAAATGGTCGCCTTAGCGTCACTTAAGTCTCCTTCAGGCTAAAGGCGTACAAGAAATAGCTATAGATGCGAGCTAGATGGTGGAGTATAAATCACATATAGAAACAAGGGAAGTTTGAAAAGGGTGCTTGGCCACCTTCATAAAAAACATCACTTAGAGAAATGATTATTTGTAATTACAAATAACTTAAAGGTCTATTTTCATTTTCCATATAAAAGTCATTGATTTTTTATGTCACTACTATAATCTGAATTATATTGAAATTATATTGATTTACATATATGTAAGTACATATTAAAGTAATAACATATTAAATCAATGGTGTATATCAACGACAGCGTAAATGAATGTAATAATATCTTCTTAAATAACAAGGGCCAAATTCTTTTTTTAAATTAAATTGAGGTTTTTGAATGTTTATTTTTTGGTTGACAGATCGGTTTTATGAAAATTTAGGACCTAAATTAAAGCAGGTTTTGTGTGGAACAAGAAGGTATTTTTCTCGAAACCACATATCGTGAGATACCAGGGCAAGAGATTAGTACTGAAAACCCTGTTCGCAATGTTATAAAATAAGCCACGAAGTAAAAGTATCATCATTGTTGTCAGTCTGTTAAGGACGCTATGCAAGGCACAAACTTTCTCCCTCAGAGTAAAGTTCAGAGCATGTACCAACCACGCTGCTCCAATGCGGGTTGGTGGGCTCTTACGACTATTTCTACAAACTTGTGATAATAACTAGTACCGAAGGCATAACGTGCTATCAGAGGCATTACCTAACTTCTTACTAGTACTGCTTGTAGATAATTCTTTACAAAACAGATAAACCCAATACCTACCAATTTTTGTCCCTACCCGACATTCCACCTCTGGAATGAGCTGCCGAGGGATATAAGACAGTCAAAATCATTAAATATTTTTAAATCGCGGTAAAAGGACGCGGTATTTCATGTGTATGTTTAAAAAATGGTGGATATTTATATACATATATATACATATATATACATATATAAAAATATATATGTTTTGACGTGACAACGTCTTATAATTCGATGGAGCCGGCTGCACGCACGAAAAAACATGACAGACATATGTCTCTCTCCTACTTGAGTGAGCGATGCGTCCGCGTGGACAGCTTCTATACAATAATACATTTACATGTTTTCGGCAAGGATGAAGTGCAGTGAAAAGTGAATGTGGTGTCAATTGTTTATAGCAACGATAATATCTATCAAAGAAATAAAATTAAAATTTTCTATTGAAAAATGCAACCATTCCATGAGTATTTTCTTACGACGTTGTCACGTTCAACTATCGTCAGTAAGCCGACTTTACAGACAATTTTTTAACTGTATTTATGTAGTATTTGTATGTATTTTATATGTAATGTATATAATTAGCACAATTTGGGTATTGCACTATCCCGTTTTCTGTAATATGTTTCTTCAACCAAAGGTTAAGGAGGAGATTCCTCCAGACAAGCTTCAAGCTTTAAGGCTGCCTTTGTGCATATGTATATTATCATTTTTTTTTGTTAACCTGGTTTTCTATTTGTATGTTCAATAAAGACTTTTTCTTCTTCTTCTTCCAACCCAAGGCCTCGTGACCCTTAGTTGAACAAGCCTACCACAAGATCAAGGATCCGGTTAGTAAAAGTATAAATTATGTTATAACAACTTAGACATTATTATACGCAATGTGAATTAATTAGTTTGTACCAGAGCGAAGTTTAACAAGAAATTAACAGGGCTTATAGATTTTCAATTTCAGCGTACCTACCGCGTAAAGTTCAGCTGCTCCTTTAAAACGAGTGAACAATGTATAAATCCGCATTTGGTTAAACATTTAAGGTGGTAAATATCACACAGTACAACGAGCACCTACTTTAACAATCCAGCCACTTACGTTGGAATGCGACGAAGATATCACTAAATTCCCCCAAGCATCAGGAACGCTTCTTGTTAATTATGTTTAGTAAATTTCAATCCGAATTCTATTTCTATTGAGCATATTATTGTTTTGTTAAAAAAAATGTATCATATCATAATCGTCATCACCATCAACAGCCCACAAGCCGTCACTTTTAGGGAGTCAAGTTTAATCTTGTCACACACGGTCAGCCAGCAGCTTGGGCACACAAGGTCCTACGTTTCTATTTAGGATACTGTTTTTTGGAACTTTCCCTTAATTGCGAGCGATTTGCTGATGTCTGAAAAGGATTTCCATATTGCAGCTCCAAAGATCATTATCATATCCTCATGAAATTTTAATGGAGCCAGTGATATGGTAAATCAGTTTAGACTTAGCGGAAAAATACACATCGAAATGTTTATTTTTAGTTTTATAGATAAAATATATATTTATAGATCGACAGTGTATCTATCACTCACCGCTACATCCTATTTGATGTAAATCTAAATTTTGTAGTAAAACAACATAATATCCGATAGTCGTAAATCTATTAGAAATATATTCCGAACATCCGTTATGATACGCACAACAATTTTGTACTTAGTTGCTTATTTATGTGAAATATTGAGTTGATTTAACTAACTAGGAGTTACAATTAATTACCAGTATTCCATTAATTTTAATATTTTTGCAATGGTGTTATCCTATTATAATCGAGTATGAACCAAACAAGTACAATGACGCCTATTTATGACTTTACCTAACAAAGTAACCATATAGATGGGCGTAATTTGGTAGTACCTACACAAGAACAATCTTGGTGTAAATACATTTACTGCCCACGTTGTCACTGAAAAATAATTCCTGTGTTATTATTTTCGAACCCTTTCCTTAGTCATGAGCCCATTTACGTTACGTTCTACGAACTAAACTAATTCGTGACTTGACTCATAAAATACAAAAGATTATCATACTAAAACTAAAACATTTTAAAAATACTACTGCGGTAGCAAGCGGTATTTATAAATATGATCTAAGTATCAACTGAATGTATTCGAAACGAGATACTTACATTTCTATTACGTATTTTTATTTATTATTTATTATATACTTATTTTTATGCCCCAATAGCCTAAGCTACTCTTGTTATTATATCTAATCGATAGACAGCCAGTTCATTAAAATCAATTTTCTTAGCTTCAGTGGAATATTTTGATATACCTCTTTAACTCTACGACAATATTATATTACATTTTGAAGTTCCATAAACATACTTGCATGAAAGTTTATAAAAATATCTTCTTTCCATCGCTTTATTTCGATAAAAGTCGACTGCTAAAATCATACCGCTCCATTTGCTTTACCAATAAAAAATATATTCACGTACCCAATTAAAAAATTAAAACGTTCTATGAAATCTCAGGGGCGAAATATTGTTGTTAAAACCGTAGTTTAAAATCAATTACAGAGGGCAGTAATTTCGTTGAATCCCGCCCGGGGTGGCACATAAGCCTATAAGGTCCTGTACATCATGTGGACGCGCGCACTGACACATGGCTTTCGGATATGATGAAGCACCTGTTCCCATATTTTATGGTCCGCACGTTGAACTGAACGTATTTATGTGCTGTACTAGTAGACTACAATACAATATTCTGTAGATTCTAGAAACAGATTAATCTAGTCCACCGAATAAGTTGTTTTCGTACTTTATCTTTGTTATCTTCTATATATAAAAGTGATTTGCTGTTCGTCAGTCTCATTAAGACTCGAGAATGGCTTGATCGATTTGGCAAATTTAGATCTTGAAATATTTGTGGAAGTCTAGGGAAGGTTTGAACGTTGGGAAAAATACTAAAAATGAAAGTAATGTACACAATTCTTCTGTACGTGTGTTTGTCACTTAGATCCTCATAAACAGCTTGACCGATTTTGATGTAATTTGCGCTGCTTTACCAGGCATAATGACGTCTGCGTGGTTCACTACTTTAAACTTTATTAAGTAAAGCCACTTTTGATGCATACATTACATGAAAAATATGCATGTGGTAGTGAGATTATTGCGATAACCATAGTATTCGTAACTTTAATTAATTTTTTCGAGTATATAAAACACACCGCGTGTTATTTTTGTATCTCACATTGTCATATAAAATTATTAAAAGAGCAACCTGGTTAGAAAAATAATTCACATACAAGCTTGTTTATCGTTTACGTAATCCTTTATACTATAATAAGACTTTTCTAAAAGCAAATATTCATTTATGAAATTAATAATATTTTTGAGATCTCTCGAGCACTGATGTCCAATTAAGATGTCCAGGTTCGGCCTTATGATTGGACAGACATTTAAAAAGAAGCTGTCATTGGCTATACAGCTTCACTTTCGAAGGGACAGAGATCGATCGTTTATTTGCGTTTTCAGCAATTAAATAAAAAGCTAAATCATTTCAACTCTAGTGTGTAATTTCTGACCTGGTTTGGCCAGGAAGTAGGTTTTGGGCATACAACTTTGCCGGTAAAGCCAAATCACCAAGCGATTAATGCATGTCGTTCGTCCGGAGCCTATTAAATGTTGAGAATGTTCTTTCTTATCGAATCAAAATCCTAAAAATCTTCATGTTAGAAGTTTGGACTAAAAAAAAACTGCGTAATAAAGCGGTAATAAAGCAGCTTCAAGTTACTTCTAAAGTTAGGGTATGGGAATAAACTTTAAATTTGGCGACTAACCTTACGTTTTTTTTCAAGAAGAGGCTAGAGGTGATTCAATTCATCCTAGCCATATCAACTTATCACCGGCCCACTACATGGCACGGGTCTCCTCCCACCATGAGAAAGGGTTAAGGCCTTAACGCTTATGCCACGGTTACGCTTAAGTGCCACTAAATCATTAACTGGAAAATTGTTCCGGTGTCAAATCACCAGCTAAGTTAGCTTCAGAAGCTTTAGCCTCCAAGGGCTTTGTTTTTTTTCAACCTGGGACACTTACTCATAAGATCAACATTACCCTCTTTCGAAACTTGAGTTAAGATTAGCCGGTTAGTCTCAAGTTTATTTTATTAGCCGTAATATTTTTTATACAAATATAACTCAGAGAAGTACTAATTCAGTACAAAAGAATGATACGAAGGACTGAATTGTTTTACATTCCTTTTTTATATAGTAGTAGAAATTGTATAAATAAACGACTCGTTGATAAAATATATTTTATTTCAATATGTTAAACTTAATTATCAATATGAAAGACACTCTAAAATTACTTGACCCGATTTAACTTTATTATAAAAACCTTATTAATGAGACAAATGAAATGAAATGAAATATGAAATGAAATATTTATTTTGCTAAATATGGGTTAATTATTGGTGTTTAGGATATAAAGTTCCAACATATTCTGTTAATACATTAACATGCAAAATTTAGACATTAAGATTTGGTTTAGACATTAAGTCATCTTAATATTAATCTTATTTGTTTTCAATTATATAAAATAATGTTCTGAGATTTATAGTGTCATATTAAATCATTGTATTAGTTATTTAATCACAATTCTAAGTTTCAATGTCAAATAAATGCAATTAAAATTAAATTAAATTAAATTAAATAACATGTCAGAAAATTGAGGTCACGCACACATGCAAAATTAAGCAGGAACCACAGATATTTCATGATAACCATAGCAGTTAAGGTATTCTGCGATGGTATAAAATGATTTGTCACACAACCAAAGAAACAGTTTCCTTTTAAAGGTTTTCAAGGGTAGTTTTTTTTACATTTATTTCAATTTTATTATATATTTGGCAGCTCATGACACAATACAACAAAGATTGTGCTACATACATACTCATGTCATAATAATTTTTATGTAATAATTTAATTTAAATCTAGCTCGCTGAGCCCATGTGTGGCGGTGAGGTAGCTTAAATAATATTAGAGAACTTTATTTTTCGAAAAAGTTGACCTTTATATTTGATATTGGTGGGTAAGGTGGTAAAAGACCATGCGGCCGATCACCTCGTAGCTGGTCTGACCAGGTAAAGTCGCTCACAGCTCATAGGCCTCCCTATATTACAGAAGCTATCAAAAAGCCAAGTGTAGAATAGGATAAGAGGAAAAGCTACAAAGGAACTTCTATCAGGACTTTCAGTCATGAAGAAAACGACGGATAAGAAGAAGATTATTATTTTTTTTACATTTTCCTTCAGTTTTCGTTCCCTTTGACTAACCATTTACCTCAATATAAAGAAAACTTACTTCATCATTGCAAAGTCCTATCAAATTCAGTTCAACTGTTCATAAGATTAGGCCAGACAAGTAGATTGATGAAATTATTTGTGGGTTCGGGTCCAAAATAAATCCTTCAGATCTGTAAATTTGATCACTTAATGTTTTTTTTTTAATGCATTCCATAGCATACCTAATGCTTTATGCTAGTTACATGTAAATATACTTACAAAGGTGTTTTGAAAATTCTTTATACATAAGTAATATACAGAAAGGTCTGATATTTATTTTTAATGGTGAAGATCAGCCGATTTTCTAATTTGTTACCTGCCCACGTACCGTTTCAATATTTTACACAAAATAAAGTAACACCTGCGTTTAAATCTCCGTCTGTACTCAGTCGGACCTAACGAATTGTGTGCTATTAAACAATATTCCGCTATCTTGAACTTTCTCTTCTAGAGCTTTTATACTTCATTTTGCTGAATAATATTTTGTTTAATTTTAACATTGTATTTGTATTTAATGGGTCGTTAAGTACAACTTTGAGTGGGTATTGATTCGATAGCTATTACGTGTGAACTGTGTGTGTTTCAATTTATGAATGATGGCTCTGAAATGTGTTTGTTTACTTGGGACTCATAAGAAAGCTTAGGGTCCCTCAGCGGGCGATGGAGAGAGCTATGATTTTACTATCTCTACGTGATTGATAGAAATAAGGAGATCCGTAGAAGAATGTAAGTAATAAACATAAGAATTTAAGTACTCGGAGAATATATCGGAGTTTATTGTTTCTGAATTTTCCTAGTTCGTTAGTTACTACCCTACCGACAAACACGATGTCACGTAGAAACCGATTAGGGCGATATTTTTGAAAGAACTGCCATATCCCTGACAGATTAGCTCGCTAACATATTAGACTGCATCATTTCATTTTTTTACCATGTTAGCGGGTGATTCCTGATTTCCCTTTTTTTAAAACGAACTTTATATTCCTGCGAATAAAACAAAAAATGTTCTAATCGTTCCAGTCAATTTTGCGAGATATAAGCACTATAGATAAGATCTGCATACGGCAGGCATTTTAACGTTTTACGTTTCGTAGTAATAATACGCGTAACATCTTATAAATGTCTAATAATATGTTACGCGTATTATTACTACGAATTGACGGCCGATTGGCGCAGTTTGCAGGGACCCTGCTTTCTGAGTCCAAGGCCGTGGGTTCAATTCCCACAACTGGAAAATGTGATGAGCATGAATGTTTTTCAGTGTCTGGGTGTTTATATGTATATTCTAAGTATTTATGAACATTATTCAAAAAAAATATTCATCAGTCATCTTAGTACCCATAACACAAGCTACGCTTACTTTGGGGCTAGGTGGCGATGTGTGTATTATTAATTTATTATTTGTTTATAAAAATAAGTTAATATGAAAACTCTCTTTGGTAGTAGGAAAGCTTTTTGTGATAGAGCTCGTCCGCAGAAGTACTACCACCATGCCGTTTGCATTTCTGCCTTTAAGCACGTTGTCCACGGAAGTAACTACTACCGCAATGTTTTTTTCTGCCCCCACGAAACATTGCTGTGTTCCGCGTGGTGGCGTGGTTGTCGTTCTAATTACGACGCTTTATACTTACGATATAGTTAGGATATTTTCCTTGCATGCCCCGGAAACTTTTGCTCTGTTCATAGGCAATAGATATCCAGTTACCATAAGGTGAGGCATCTGGTTGGCCCGTCAAAATTATATTAGAAGGTAGATTGAATTTAACTTTATAGCTTTGAATCCTTTCCAGGTGGACTCAACAAAACTTAAGTTTAAATCATAAGTTTCCCCATACTGTTAATTCAGTATACTATCTGAATTTACAACTTCTTAACAGTATGATGCTATACCTAGATATTGGAAATGTACAATACATGAGCCAAACTTCCGACGAGAGTTTTAGTCTGCAACTTTAAGCGCTCCGTACTTGCGATACTATCTACGCAAATAGCGCAATTTATTTGGATATCACTCGTTACCACTTGTTCAACGCTCAAACTTGTACGAGCGAGCTCGCTATTATGAACTCGATAATTTTGTATCAATATGTTTTATCTGCTACGTTCTAGCATTTATACATTGTCTCTTTGCTAAAACATTTGTTAGAATAAAATGTTTTGAAACTTCTATGGAAATTCTTTAGTTGTTGTCTTATTCACCTGTGGCTTTGAATAGTAATACTTGGCTGTATAATATAATATAAAACTATGTAATAATTATAATATAAAACTATGAAATTTATTTGGAGAATACAATTTGGTGGTTGGAGTGTTTTAACATTCATTTGGAGTGTATTCATTCATTCATTCAAATAAAATCGCATACTTCCCCAATGGTTATAAAAGTTAGTTTAATTTTTAAGTAGCTATTGAACCTTATATAATATAATAATCATTTTTTAAAATTTAAAATGCATATAAAAATTTCAACGCAACGTTTCCTACTAGATGACGCTACAGTCTTTATAAGACGGATGTTTGAAGAAAGGCGTTTACTAATTTCGGCATCGACGGTAGGAGAGCCGTAGCTTAAATGGAGAAAGCGCTCAGGCCGTGATTGCCAGAGAGTCGCAGGTTCAAATCCTGTCGGTTCCGAAAATTTTTATATGCATTCCAATTATATAAAATTGATAATTCCTCAAAAACACTAATAAA
The DNA here is from genome assembly GCF_905163445.1 of Pararge aegeria. Taxonomy (NCBI): domain Eukaryota; kingdom Metazoa; phylum Arthropoda; class Insecta; order Lepidoptera; family Nymphalidae; genus Pararge; species Pararge aegeria. Next base: position 13,793,192 of record NC_053185.1, on the reverse strand, counting down.
AATTATAAAAATTATTAATATAATAATAATAATAATAATATTAAGAAGAAGACAGAAGAAGACATCTTAAGAAGCTTTCGCTTAGTTGTTGGATCAAGGGTCGGAAACAGAAGGCAGTAGTCCTTGAAACGGCGCGTATTGTGAGGAGGTTCCTCACTCTGGAGCCCTGACCGCCGGTTGCTTGGGCATTCAAAAGCCCCGCAAGCGGAGGGTGGAATTTCAATAAGTGATGGAAAAAAAAAACATAATAATATACTACGACAATACACACGTCGCCATCTAGCCCCAACGTAAGCGTAGCTTGTGTTATGGGTGACTAAGATGACTGATGAATACTTTTATGAATAATATACATAAATACTATATATTCTTTAATCGTGTCTTACATCAAATGGAATATGTGACATAAAAAATAATAAAATATACAAACATTGACACAGTTACGGGATTAACAACATCGTAGATGTCTTGTTAATATTTAACGTGTTCACGATGAGACGAAAGTAACATTCACAATTAAGTCTCCTGTGGTTCGTAAGAAGATTACTAAATATCATTGTGTATAAACGCTTTTGTTGCTCGAGAGAAATTAGTGAGAAACCAGTTACTGTCTGCGAATTCCAAAATAAGTGGCGGAGTTGTTAAAGTGGTATTGTGTGAATATTTACTTACTAAATGTTTAATCCGGGGACCGATTTATTCAGTATTCGCCCGTGAATTTAAAGGAACGACTTTAAATTGTCACACGGAGCGGTAGAATTGCCGATCTATAAATCGTTATGGCTTCTCTTTAAGGCTCTTGCTTTTGTAAAAACTGTATTTGCATAATAAAGTAAAGAGATTTGCAGCATTTTAAATCAATGCAAGCGAAGGCGGGCGGGTCTTCACTTTTAGAGCTGCAGAGAGTCTGCGTTATAAGCATTCGACTGGATTAACGAACTTCCTCACAATCTTCCCGCGAGACGAACTTTAAATTCTAACATCAGTTTCGGGCATTAAGGGATTGTGCAGTTCATAAATTTATAAAGGCTGCCTACCCCGACTTAATCCTGTTTGTTAAGAACCGCAACTCTATTAGCGGATAAATCGTGTATAAGCTATTCTCTTTTGAGTCACATCTCATTACAAACCTCTAGATCAGCAGATAATTTGATAAATTTGATAACCCAAGAGAACGTAATTATATTAAATTTTGATCGCTCATTAACCTTTCCTTTGAAGGAAACTGGATAAGTACTCAGATTAATTTTTACTTGCCAATGAAGTTGTTGCGTAACTTTACGTCCGCAAATTTGCCAGCATATTAGAGCAATTAAATCGAAGCCCAATTTATTATAATAATGTATACATACTGTCAATAAATATAAAGTTCTGCAACAACAAATAATCTTTTAATTAAGATTATATCAAATGATTCGAAAAAAGATTTAAAACTAAAAATCGCGTGAATCTATCACCCAATTTTTTGTTTTATATCTTTTTTCCTTTTATCAATAGGGAATGTAAATTAAATTCGTTCAGTGGTTTTCACAAAAACGCTTTCAATCAGACAATGAATGCGCGAAATTAACTGCAAATATAGTGATAGTGATGACAATAATAAATACTTTAGAAGGATGATCGATACTCATCATAAGTAAGTATATACTTATTTGGTCCTAACACAAAATAAGTCCGATTTAAAAAAAACTTATAAATAATAAATTATTGAATTCTGTTGCACTGCTAGATATAACGGTAACGGGCAGCAGCGTCCTCTGTTTAACTACTACCATCTACTGCAATCACCAACTTGCCCAGCTTGGTGATAATGGATCAACTCTCCCGTTTGGAGTGGTCTTTAGTCCACTGTGGACTGTTATCGACTATTGATGAGCTCGCCTAAAATAATTTTCATCCGCAGGCTCCAGAGTGTCTGCTAGGCTCAAAAGAAACACCAACTCCGCAGCTTTAGCTTTAGCCTTGCTGAAACGCTAGCGCAATTAAGTCATATTATTTAACCTCAACAAAATGTGCTCACAATAAGCGATATATAGCGAGGCAATGCTGCGCGCTATACCACCTCGACTGGTGTAAATGCGTTTCACTCAAGGTAACAATTTAATCTGAAAAACAAAACACCGGACTCTGAGCTGAGTATTGTGGATTTCCGCGTGCAGAGCTAAAAACCGGGTTTCAACTGTCACAAAATTGACGTTAGAAAGCCTGTACAGCTCCATTGCTTGACAGGTGTCTCTACCTCTTGCCTCACATGTTTCTCTTCTCTATATGACGGTAAAAATATAAATAGCTGCGTAAATTATATTTTATTGAGCTTATCAAACTCGTGCGAACGTATGTTTAGAAAGCCGAACCGGTGGTAAAGTCACTACAAACAGACTGACTTGACGTTTCAAAAGTAAATAAACTAGGCCTACTTGAAAATTAGACTATAAATGAATTTGAATTTGAAAGCGTCCTAAAATAAATTTTCCCGAATGTTCACTTTAGTTTAGTATGGAATCCTGCTAACGTTACGAACTCTTTGTCCTTAATATTTTTTTATAGTCATAATTGATGTACGTACGTCTCACCTGATAGTAAGAATAGCACCTAATTACTTACCTGCCCTATAAAAAGAGCATACTCCGCAGAGCAAGTAAGAAACAGGTCCCACAAAGGGCCGCCCTGTGGCCTGCGGCGTAGGTGTTAAGCCTCATATGCCATTCTGCTGTATCACAGAATACGCTCTGTTACAAAAAGCTCTACTGCGTAAAAGTTCATACCCATTTGCGATACTGTGTCAAAGGTACAATGAGGTAGGACCACTTTTATTTCATTAATAACAATCAATAAAGTTAATCTTCATAACAAAACGAGAGCTTTACAGTTAGTAGTTTCATTCTAAAACAGAAATTCCTAATAGGATCTTTAATACTCCCATTTAAGGATTACTCGAAACTGTACAAAATACCCAATGCAAGCACTCAGTTATTATATTGCCAGAGCATTTTGTTTTAACCGGATAATACCAGAGACGACGATACAGGAAAGAGATTATCTTGGATTTAGCGAAACAATTTAGTCTGTCCAATAGATAAAAGCACAATCGATTTAACCCCGCAAAATTATATTACCAACTTATATTATAAAGTTCACGTACATTTTGTGTGCTCTCAAATCCTAACAAGTTTTATAGGATTACATTGCGCACGTTAATGTTGTTCAAATCCGATTTGAAATACTAGGAGTAATACGGTTATTCGAATAATGTTCCGTTTTAGATTTCTAATAATGATAAAATTTTGTTTCGGTATTAGGGAAAGCCTATTTTCACGTCCGATAGATTCCGATTACCCGCGCTTTTGCCCATTATTGTGGCAAACAAAATATGTGTACACTTATTATTCATTTAGCAGTTTATGTGTATTCAGAAAATTTATTGATGTGCAGTAAGTTCTGCACGAGGTTTCGCTCGCGTGTACAATTTGGATATCCCCGTGGAATCATTTCCATGTCAGTCTCCCGAGTGCAAACTTTTCTGTAGCAAACAAAGTGTTTCACAAATGTATGGCAACTTGCGTGGTTTTTCAAATAGTATTACTATAAATAATAAAGTGTTTGTTTATTTGATGAACCCATCTCAATGAAGGTAAAGATATAGCTTGCACGAAGCGGGGATAGCCTAGTAGGTAGGACTTTGACTTCACTTTCGAGGGGGCAGGTTCACATCCTAGCACGCAGCTCTCATCATCTCATGCTATATACGGACATCTGATACTGTTTATTCCGAGAAATTAAAGATAATGAAATTCACATGAACATTTATTTTGCAGTATATGTTGCTTAAATTTGGCTCGAACCAATCTCAACGTAATCTAGCAAAGAGATAAATTTATCCCTGATTGAAGACGAGTTATACGCGGGCGCAGTTTGCACTTGTATATAAGTGATAAAACAAAAAATATTTGTACTCAATGTTGTAATAAGTGTACTGCAGTTTTTCTAAAACGGTTATTTCGTACAAAAGTTTCTCTGATAGTTCGCTCGCCGCCAAGATGCAGAAAACGGTGTTGCTGGAGACGGTTAGTATATAGTCTGCCGGCTTCACAACCTGTCACAATTACCCCCGGCCACTATGTGTATTTTTGTCTTGTTCATGGCTGTAATGGTATATTTTATTTAAAAAAAAAACCATAATATGTCATTAAATATTCATTAAGATTGAAGTAGAATTTTTAAAAGGACCATTTTTTAAAATTTACTCTTAATATGAATTCTTAATTTGCAATGAAATAAATACACTCAGACAGATTTTGAAATTCTGTGGTTACCCTTTTATATAATTTTACAGATAAGTCAGAACTAATCATAAAAGTATTTGAGAACCATTTTGCCACTACTACGACTAACTTTTTAGGATACCGATCCGACCTATTTTACTTCGCATATATATGGTCCAAAATCCAGAATACGTAAGTCAGGTTGGTGAAAGGGACTCAAAAATCCAAACAGTGACCAGCAAAAGTACACAACCGTCAACGAAAGCTTTCGAAATCTGACAGAAAATACAATTTTGCAAGATTGCAATAACATTATTGACGATGAGGTGACTAGCTGTCAGTTTACACTAAACTTTTGTTTACCCCTATTGTTTTTAAAGTGGAGACGCCATATTGAAATATGTATATAAAGATGACACACTGTTTTTACACGACCTTACGTTTTAACTAATTATTGAATTTTTTATCGAAAGCTATAAGGTTATTCTGATTAATTTAAGGTACCGTACATGATGTAGCCGGTTAAGAAACATCTCCGTTGTCTATTGTTGGTATACCAAAAAACAGACACACTATCAGACTTTATAATATTATTAGTCGGGAAAGAAGAATTCGATTTACAAAATATTTTAAGTATTTATAAAAACCTAAAAGTCATTTCTATTTATTTGTAACATATAATAATTCAAAAGGTTATAAAAATTTCTGGAGCTAATATTTTAAATTGTTAATGATATCAAAGCAGTTTATGTGTATTTAGATTATGAATTCATATTTCATAAAGGAGTATGTTAATTATGAATAAAAAAGGAGTGGATAGTGCGTTTACGTGCGTTTATTTATAATAAGAATTAACATAAGTTCAAAAATCTTCTTTTTTAAACTTTCTCAACTATTCAAGTTTCAATTGACGGACAATTCACTGGACGGATGGATGTAGACACAATAGTTTTCTGGTTTTCTTCTATAGATATCATTTCTTCTAGTGAAAATAAGAATAAAATCTATGTGTACTATCTTTAGTTTAACTAATTAAACATCCGCATTAATAGCTTCGGTATCAAAATGAAGAGTATTAACTTAATATAATACCCACTATGGCGCATGGCGTTAGTATTAAATTGAAACCTCTCAAATGAACAATAATTATTATTTGTACACGTTCACGCACATAAGCACGCCATCAACAGCCTACCTTAAGCCGAACCTACACTGTCGCATTATTGTACAGTAATTGCCAACTTATGTCGCCGAGCCAATCGCTTTAATTATCCCCGCCCAGTCGGCTGTGAAGATTATTTCGCTGCCAAATTCAGATCACATTCGTTTTAAATAGGCGGGCATATGCCGACAATGCGAAGCGCGAAATCTGATTACTTTATTGAATGTGCACAGATCATGAATGTAATTGATAAAATCGCCTGCGGTACCTACGGACGGACGGTGCAATCTACTTTATCGGTTTGTATGTAGGCAAAGCTGGTCTTGCAATAACCTAGTTTTCGATTACAATAGTGAAACACTTTAGGTGTTCGAAATTAATTTCCTGCGGAGTGAATACGTACCGAAGCTACGGGCTTGTGGGTATCCGAAAGTCGGTCATTTTAATGGTTCATATGCAAGAAATATTTCATTATTATTTTAAAACTTTTCACTATTCTAGTTTTACATTACTTCTTTATTCATGGCAAACCATAAGTTATTTTTACGTGAACTCGATGCAAAATATGATTAAGACAATGCCCATATAATATATGTATTTAAGTTGATAGATAGACTTGCTTTTTGAACGTTCTGGTATAATGTACTAATGAAAATATCGTGTTACTTTAGGATGTAAATTATCTCTATAATAAATTTAAAACTCCTCACTCACCAACTTCGATTAATTCTCATCATCTATCCATGGTTCTCGAGGGCGTCCCATACTATGATTGCTTATCGCGGTCCCCACTCTATGCCATCATACTTACGACAAGCATAGTCTGCACATTGCCAATATTCTATAATATAAATAAGAGATATAAATATATTATGTAGAGACATCCTGAAGTTTTAAATAATTTTGTGTCGATACTATTTACCTAAATGTGTCTGAAGACGATGTCTGCCGCATGCTTTGCGCAAAAGCGTTCCTTAATCTGTTTTTTTTCACTGTAGGGCCTAACCCTTGACAACAATCTCACCTTGTAGTAAGTGATGTTGCAGTCTAAGATGGTAGTGGGCTAAACAGTTAGCGAGTATAATGATAATATTATTAATAAAAGCCTTTATTGAACAATCTTACAAAAAAATATGTCTAAGTTATTTTCATCTAAGGTTACTTATAATAAACTTAAATATTGCGTTTTCGCAGGGCTCCACTAGAGCTTGCCACAGTTTTATATTATGGGTCATCCTCTTCCAGGTAACACCAGCCATCTTTCTAATAACCGTAACACAAAATCGTCAATATTTAGCTGCGAATTGTGTTTCCAATAAGCAAGCATATCAGCATTGGTCGTGATTCTGATTGAATCTGCAAAAAAATTAAAAATAAAACAGATGCCAGTAGAATTTATCAAATTATAAAAATTGTTGAGGTCTATAAGGTATGTAGCGGTCATAGCCCAGTGGGTAGGAGGTCGAATTCACTGTCGGAGGGCCGGGTTCGAATCCCAGCATGCACCTCTAACTTTCCTTAGTTACGTGCGTTTTAAGTAATTAAAATATCACTTGCTTCCACGGTGAAGGAAAACATCGTATAGAAACCAGCATGCCTGAGAGTTCTCCATAATAATCTCAAAGGTGTGTGGAGTCCACCAATCCGCACTGGGCCAGCGTGGTGGATAACGGCCTTAACCCCTTCTCGTGCCCTGGGATGGGCCGGTAATAGTTTGATATGATGGTGATGATAAAATAACCTGACACAAAAAAATATAAAGCGTTATTGGAATCGTCTAAATTATTTCGATAATAAATCGTCAATAATAGTTTATAGGAAAGAGATGCATTGCACACGAAGGAGGCCATACCAGTTCTCAACCCACGACTAACAACAAAATTACTGCAACTGAATCGACCTAAAATAAGGACAGTTGTAGGTATGATAACACTAAACAAACACCTTTCCATTTTAGGTATAACTGACAGCCCTCTCTGCAGAGCATGCATGGAGACGGAGGAAACACCGATACACGTAATGCTCCAATGCAACGGAGTAGCAGAACAACGCGCAGCACACCTTGGCTCCTCAGCAACACTCCATGAAGCACTCGGCGACCTGGGCGGCCTGCTAAGCTTTTGGAGCGAGCTCGGCTGGCTGGAGTGATCCAGCGGGGAGCCGCATCAGTGGCCATACGTACAACGGACGGTCCCAGACCAACCAAGTGCGGAAAAGGCCCAGGAACAGAAGAAGAAGAAGAAGAAGAGATGCATTGCAAATATTATCGTTATAATATTTAGGGATCAATAAGCATTTTGATTGAAATGACAATGTATGCAGAAAGGAAATTCGCTGTACTGTGCGTTCGGGATAATGCAATCAATCAATATCCAATTTATGTACGGGACCATTCCGTTATGAACATACCCGGCATTACAATATTACATGAATATTATACACCGGAATATTAGATAGGTATGTGTGCGAATTAATATTATCCTATTATAGTATTATATTCGAATGGCGAATGTTACGAATTATGGGTTAAAACGTGAAACATATTGCATTATTTGCCGGCTGCTAGTACATTATGTCGTGTTTCAAAACGCATTGAAAATAGTTTCGTTTTATTTGAACTTGCTAATATTAATAAATAAATAAATATACTACGACAATAGACACGTCGCCATCTAGCCCCAAAGTAAGCGTTGCTTGGGTTATGGGTACTTAGATGACTGATGAATATTTTAATGAATAATATACATAATTACTTACAATATATATATAAACACCCAGACACTGAAAAACTTTCATGTTCATCACACAAACATTTTCCAGTTGTGGGAATAGACCCCACGGCCTTGGAGCCAGAAAGCAGGGTCGCTGACCACTGCGCCAATCGGTTATATATTATAGTAAGCTTACGAATACTTATTTGCTTCATCTGACGTTAACATATACTTTGTTTATACAGGCTCTTTGTCTTTTGTTGGTTTTGATTCGATTTGTGGTTTCATTATTGGAGAGAAGTTGTATAACATGTATTGACGAGTTAACTGGCAGAAATCGTCACGTAAGCAAATAGTGTTATACCCCCGCCATGCAAACCCGGTTCCAACCAGCTTAGTTCAGAGGTTATCGTCAAGCACTGACTACTATAATATCTACTTGTTAACATAATCATGTTGAACGAGTCACTTGTACATTTCTACTTTTGCTATAAATAATTATCACATACGATTTATATCTTTGTACACATTACATACTTGCGGTGTCTCGTGACTCGTCTACAGATTTTACCCAACATACTAAAAGCAGTATACAACAGTATAATTACTAACTTACTACTTTACTGTAAGGGAAACACATGTGTTGATTGTGTATGACTTGTTTCTGATAGTTACAGTTAAAGAAGAACTTCATTCCTGACGGGGGTCCGAGTTAGCATAGGCACGGTATACACATCAAAGTTTCCACGCGGACAAGGACGCAAGACACAGCACCTAGGATTATGTGATAAATAAGTGTAATAAGTGTATATCATAATATATACATAGATATATATTTTCGCATATGGATTTAACAATGATTAATATAATTTGGTATCGATACCGATAATTATTTTCAAAAACCTTATCAACCTTGTCAAACCTTGTCAACATTTACTTTTGTTTGTTTTGAAGATTATAGATTGGGAAGATAATGACCAAATAAAAAACAGATGAATGATACGAGAAGGGTCTACATAATTTGGTTTCACATCTGGTAACTGAATGACTGCTTAAAAAAGAAGCGCAATACGTATGCAATGTATATTTATCGTGTGTGTATGTGAATTTCTTCATTAAATCATATTTTCATAGTGCCTGAACTGATTCAGATGTTTGCTGTAACGTTAGAACCCTTACACCGTTTATTTTAAAATTACGTTTATTGATGCTTAGCTGTATAAAATGAAAATTACAAACGCAATTTATCCTAAGAATGAAATTAAGTTTTTTATCGATTAAAACTTTTTTATTTGATGCTCTAGGTTACATAATATTTGAAATAACTTTCCTTACTATATACATCTAGTCACAAAAATATAACGCTAACTTAAATTACAGCGTCAGTAAATGACACTAGAAGCTGCAATTTAATATCTTTTTAAATTAAAAAAAGGAAAATTTTGCGAAATGAAAAAATTAATTTCATTGGCTCATTCTCATAACAAGTATTCGGCATAGGACATAAAACGAGGGAAGCTCTCAGGCAGGCAGTTAACAGACTATTATAAAATTTTATACCGGAATTTATCTCCTTTACTTAGTACCTTCTCTCAGCAACCGCAATGGTCGGACGATAATTTTAAATTGTCTGCAATCTCACGAAAAATTCACACACCATATATTCAGTGCTTTAATACTGGCGGGTCCGTCGCCCGTGTTACTAAATTACCAATACAATTACGCTGTATCTCTTAGCGGTGGTAGTTAATGCTATCATTGGTTAATTTTATTAGGTTTTAGCATATTAATTACTATGCTATTTGCTAAACACTATGTTAAATATCATATATTTATAGCTAACAAACTATTAATTAATGTATTCATATTTCATAGTATTCTGTCACATTTTAATTTGTCGAATGCTAAATTAATAATACACACTAGTAGGTATCTACGATATGAGCTTTTCAATAGGTGAGTATTCTCTATATTATCACTGATTAATATTAGCTATATTATGTTTTTTTTACATTTTCCTTTTAAATCTGATTAACAGGATGAATGAATTAATGAATGAATACACTTTTATTGTACACCACCTAAACATAACAAAAGTAAAAATTTAACAAAGGGTATACAATTTGGCGGCCTTATCGCTACATAGCGATCTCTTCCAGGCAACCAAAGGCGTTAAAAACAGCTCAAGAAGAGAGGTAGGTGGTGCATTTAACTGTACTGTGTTGCAAATAAACGTGCATATATACAAATATAATATGTACATATAACAAACTTACAATAAAATATATAGATAGTGATAATAATTAATATATACCTATATAATTAATATCAATAATAAATAAATATATACAATATTGTCAAACCACAAATAAAACAGAAGGGAATAATAGGCAAGTTAAAGATCCGCAGATGCAGACAATATATATAACTATAAAACGGCTTGCTTTCGATCATAGTCATCATAGTTTCACGAGCTCTTGCGTTTTACGATAGGAGTTTAAATTACTTAGTTATTTAAATCGTTAACAATTATAGGTAGCCAACTTGGCTAACTCTGGTCTGTTGGCCTACACAGAGCCAATAAAAAACTCATTATTTTAACTGACAACATTTCACATACAACTAAGTATGTACACATTTGGAAATCATTGCCAAGCTTTAATTAAACGTTGATGTAATCCAAATTGTAATTCAAAAAAGTGAAGTGCGCCACACAAATTAGTTGTTCATCCATATAATATAATTTAAGCAATGTTACCGGGTAAGTGCGAGTACGTGTCTTACGCGTTCAAGTTTAGCGTTACCCGGGGGAGTGCTCACTTGTTAACTTGTTTCACAGCCATGAACATCACCTCACCTGTTCTAGCACGCCCATAATATTATACGTGTCGTTTTACTTCAAACTACGAGACTATGAATGTATTGCAAAGCGTTTTCACTTTAAGCATACAAATAAGAAGATTATTTATAAGTAATGTCGACGAAGTATTGAAATTTAACTAATGTTTTACCAGCTTTCATTCGAATCTTTTCATCAGTATTATCGTCATAGGTATACAATTTTATAAACTTTTGTTCATTTTGTAGTGAGTAACATGGATTCCTTGTTCAATCATACAATATAATTTTAGTAGTGTTACCGAGTAAGTACGTGTAGTAAGTAAGTCTTACGCGTTCAAATTTAGCGTAACCCGGGGGAGTGCTCACTTGTTAACTTATTTCACAGCCATGAACATCACCTCACCTGTTCTGGCACGCCCATAATATTGGACGTGTCGTTTTACTTCAAACTATCAGTGTATTGCAATGTTCACTATAAGGCAGTATCTATCTCTAGTAGATCTTTAGTTATTCTTACAATTTATTGAAATACAAATAATGTTTTACCAGCTTTAATCCGAATCTTTTCATCAGATTCGCTGTATTACAAATACAAATTATAGACTTTTGTTTCATAATATTCAGAGTCCAGTCTTCAGTGAATCACACAGGTAGTTAATCTATTTAATGTTATGTATGAAACGTTATTGAGTTAGAGCAAGCACATATCTAAAGCGTTTAAATTTAGGGTCACCCAGGGTAGTGCTTACTTGTTCACTTATTAGACAGCCATAAACATCACCTCACCTGTTCTGGCACGTCCATAAAATAAACATTCAGTTTTACTTCAACTAGGATACTATGACTTTATCGCAAAGGGTCTTAAGATCTCTACTTTAAGATCTACTAGTAAGTAGTATTGATGATTTAATGGAACAAATATGGAGATATCAAGTAGTTTTTATCCGCTTCTATCCTAAGTCTATGATCGAACAAAGATAGTTCCACAGAAATAGTAAGTTATTCCTGTGAAGAAGCATCCTGTGTAGCCAACAACAAAGTTAATTTTATACCCACTGACATCAGTGTTTAGACCCATTAAAATCCTCTAAGCTATGTTACTTGAAACCTAATAGCAGATTTTCGCTTAAGATCAGATTAGAGGAAGCGTGCATTACTCCGGGATAAAAATGCAACTTAAGTAACATTTAACTGGAAGCATGGCCAGCCAATTAACTTATTTTCGCAATAAAAATTTTAGTAGTATCGAATGGTATCATAAAACACACCTGTAATGATTAAAAGTTGGTATATATAATTAAAACAAGTATATTCAAGGTTTCCATTTATAACAATTGATCACGAAATAATGTTTAGTTCTCTATTGTTGAAGTACAATGCAACAGATTCGTTTGAAAGCGAGTTAAATTGTGAAAAGCGCCTGTTAGGTGTAAATAGAGTCACGTAGTGTATAAGCTTCTACTATATTAGAGCTAGCGGCGACTTTCACTGCCCGACGTGGGGTTAGGTGTACGCCAAGATTTCCATTAGGTCAATATGTTTGAACCTCTACAACCAAGTCTATGTTTTTAAATCAAGTCAGCGCTGAACGTTTAAAATAATAAGATTGGAAGCATGTGAGCAACATTACCTACTGCCTTGTGTATCTTGTATTAGCATTTTTTACGTAGGTAGGTAGGTATATACGAGCGCTTGACTGCAATCACACCTGATCACTTACCGATGATACCTATTGACTCTTAATTTTAAGGTACTGGGGAAAATGGAAGCTGGAAGGGCATTCCAGATCCTTGCGGTGCGACTCAGAAACGAAGATGCAAAGCGCCTCGTACGCGTCTATGGTATATTACCATGTCCAATTGCTGCCGTTAATTATATATTACCGTTATTTTGTACGTAGGACAGGGTCCCAGTTATTATAAATAAAGACTTGAATAATCTTAAAAAACAGTCAACTTAATTCACAGTCTTCGCTCTAAATGCCTCTTCTCTATAAGAGAGAAGGCCAAACCCAAGAGTTGGGCAGTAAACAAACATCATTAGTCGTCCACATTCTTAAATTATTTATTTAAAGTAGTTCAGTATATAAGTTTATTTCTAGATCATGAGATCGGTCCTAGACAACAGTTCTATTGATGTGGCAACGAAATAAAAATTATATTGAATCTAATAATGCTGCATAGCTAGAAAACTGTGTCGTGTGCTAAGCCACTGAAAAATCCTCATATAATTTTAACATAGAAATTCCAGCAAAGCGCCTCCTCCCAAAATCTACAGATTGATATGAGTAGTGCTATCATTTACTTCTCTTCCTTCTAGATAAGACTGGTACTACTAAATAAATTAAACTAAATTCGGGAATATATCTCTTAGTAAGCATCAGTCATATTTCTGCTCTATTAGAGGTTTCATTTCAATTGTTACATATTCTGCTTGTTTCGAAGTCTAAGATATCCTGACGTCTGAATTCTGTATTAAAAATTGTTTTTTAACATGAATTTATTTGAATTTTTCATATAGCTTTTAATGGACGGCCGATTGGCGCAGTTTGCAGCGACCCTGCTTTCTGAGTCCAAGGCCGTGAGTTCGATTCCCACAACTGGAAAATGTTTGTGTGGCGAGAATGAATGTTTTTCAGTGTCTGGGTGTTTATATGTATATTATAAGTATTTATGTATATTATTCATAAAAATATTCATCTGTCATCTCAGTACCCATAACACAAGCTACGCTTACTTTGGGGCTAGATGGCGATGTGTGCGTTGTCGTAGTATATAAATTATTAATTTATTATTTAATGAGTTTTTCAAGGTTATTTATTTTTATGTTTTAATCAAAATGCCCTTACAGCATTCTCAATGCCCTTTTGTACACAGATACATGAAGTCATCAGTTTTGGTTCTCGATATTTAAACTTACCTTACCACCCGGCAACAACAACAGGTTGAGTCAGCTCTTGCACGACTTAATGAAATCCTAGCCGATTTAATGAATAATCTTCATATTTTTTTGTTATGACTATCCCTGCGGTATTAACTAACACTAAACACAACACTTTGTCTATAAAGTATACGATAGTAACATATAAACTAAAGTAAATAAATTAGATATTGTTGCAAATTCTGTTGTGCACAAACGAAATTAAATTGACGAAGTCTTTATGTAATACAATGTTCCCCGCATAAAACGACATCAACATTTTTTACTATGCCATTTGAGTTTAGTCGAGAGGTGCAGTTTGAACATTTGAACTTGGTTCTATTAAGCTTGGCTTTCAAAGCGATGTCGGTGAAATAATTAATCAAAATGCTCATCACACAAAGCGGCCCAAGACCGTGTATTCTGGAACTCCCTACAAAAGACCTAGGTCCAGCAGTGGACGTCGCTTGGTTGACATGATGAAGTTTTTTTTCATGATTTGAATTCCATACTAATTTGACCGATTGATGAACTCTGTACTAGCGTTAGTTGACTTGAAAACTTTAAACAGGTACATTTACTTTTTCTTCGCTGTAGTCGCAACGTATATGTACGATGAGGTTTAAATAAATGTCAATTTTTGTGTTTAAAAATTTAGCTAATAATTATTTCAACATACTATATATATAATACTATAAGACTTTTAAAGGGTAACGGAACGCGTTGCAATGCGTTGCAGTTCAAAAATTATACAGAGTTCTTGCCTACGTTCTTCTTTTGAGTTTATTACGGGTTTTGCAAATCCGTTTGTTTTCTGGGATAAAAAGTAGCCTATGTTACTCTTCGTCTTTTCAACTAAATCTATGCCAAAAATCAAGTTAATTGGTTGCTTAGTTAGGGCGTGACGGAAGGATAAACAAGCAAACAAACAAAAACACTTTTTCGTTTATTTTCACAAATATTTCGCCTTAGTAATAAGGAAGCATGGATTTATTTTAGCTAGTAAACTTTGTACGGTCGATCACGACAACAGCCGCAGCCGGCGTCACTCGCTACCGTGTGTAACAACCCTATAGTTTAAAATTGTTTATAGGAAAAGTAATAAGACGTTTTACTTAATCATACCCATTCCCGGACCACTACAAGGCACGGGTCTCCTCCCACAGGAAGATGGGGTTAATGCTGTAGTCCACCGAGCTGGCACTGCGGATTGGTCGAAAAATTTTGTATACTTGACTTTAAATAGTGAGCTCAAATATATATGCTGTAGACCTCTTTCGCGCTCTGGTCTTATAAGTGGCAGGCCCTGGGTTCCGCTAAGAGATTTGAAGCTCCTGTGCGATGCCACTTAGAAACAGATTAGGGGTATTTGCTTAATATACCTGCTGTACCCCCATGCAGACTAAACTATATGTGGGCTAAGAAAGCAATACCCCTTATATGGTATTACCCCTTATAATAAACTGATGGACGTGAGTTATTATCTATTCGTTAGTATTCGAGTAAGGCGGTATTTCGGTAGGTTTTTTATCATTGAGCTATTTCAGTAACTCTCATAGGATCTCTAGCAGTTTCATCAGTAATCATAAAGTAGCTTTAAGGATAAATTATACTTGATCGTATCGAGAGCTATGCTACGAGATATATTATCGTTAGTGTTAAACTAAGGCGGTATTTCAGTAGGTTTGTAGGTTCGGGGTTGAATTCAACCTTGAACTCTCACGTCCCGTAGTATATTTTATATCCACCGCCGACTGCAGCTGTGTTACCCGTTGAGCTATTTCAGTAACTCTCATAGGATCTCTATTAGTGTTATATTCTGATTTCATCAGTAAGCACGTAAAGTAGCTTTAAAGGTATATTTATGCTAGATCGTGTTGAGAAGGAGCTATGCTAGGAGATATTATTGTAGTCTCGAGCCTCGATCAAAGCACGGACGCTTCACTTTGTAGAATAAACTGGTTCAAATTAAATATTTGTGATGGTTAGGATTCGTGTCTGGGCCTGTTCCCACCACAGTCTTGCATAAATTATACTTTAATCGGTACTTAATAATAGGTAAGAATAGTTAACTTAATATTATTATTATTAAGAACTATAAGGGTAGGGTGGTAGATGAAATGAAACAACTGGTTATTGTTTGAACAATGTCCATATTATATTTATTACCACATACACACGGCACGATGTGAACCTTGTCTTAAATCATTGTATTATAATAGGTATATGTACATTGCACAATGTGTATACATACATCGCCATACACGCGCGCCCCAAGAGGCTGTATGATTATATATCTCATAGTATTATGTACGTTATAATAATGTAATATTCCAATAAGTTAAAGTGCACTGGTGCACGAAATCGGGGCGGCGGGCATACACACCGCTTTTTACAAAATGTTTGATATTATCATTATTTTAATAAAGAGATGCCGTAAAAACTAATTTATTCATCAATACGATTTATATCCATATTGTATACAGATTCATGTAACATATTATACACGAAGAAATGACGAAAATAATGCGCCGACGCCGCGACGATTTGTCGCGGCCCGTTCGCCTATCGTTATCTCCATTCTCTAATATTTTAAATGTACATGACACCAAATTCGAACGTATATAAATCCAAATTTACTTTAATGTAAAATCTTAGGTAATTGATTTTTATTGCTATAGAAAATCAGTCAGCACGCGAAGCACGTAATCGAGAAGTAACCGCGAGAACGAAACCAAGCGGGCGGCGTTGCGCGGGGCGGGAGGGATGCCGGAAGCGAGTGTTGAGAGCGCCGGCGGGCGCCGCATCTGCCTTTGCGTCGTCTCGCCTCATCTCGCAGAGGCAGGCGCGGCGACTCCGCCTCAGCCCGCCTTTAATTCTCAAACGCTATTCTCACAGACACGCTCTGATGCTGCATGATGCAACCGATCGGTTGAAGTCGGTTCGTGTGGAGCCAATGCGCGTCCGGTCCTACGCGAATAACTATACCTTTGGTCCTTGAAACATTAAGTTGGCCAATGCCGAGTATGCAAAGCTACTGATCTAAGGCCGCCTCGGCGACTCTACGAACTTTACCAGTCTGTCACTTTATTAGATTAAAATTAATTATTATCTTTATTAACGATATAAAGTACATAGTGTAAAATAATGTAGAATGTTATTATACAAAATATAATAAATTATTTTTTTTATTAATTTTTTACTTAGATGGATATTATACGATAAGTCGCAGTGTTGATCACATAACGAATTTTTAAAATAAATTTGAGATCTCGCTTATTAATATTATTACGTAGTCTTTATTTGATATAGAAAACATTTCTAAAATGGCGACTGAAAATAATAAACTAACGCGTGAAACGAACAAGCGAGAATGTGGCGGCTGCGGTGGCGACAGTGATTCTAGACTAAAAAATGCCTCAAGTTATACGACCGGTCACGATCGAGATCACGCATCTTCCTTGGAACAACAGTTTTTCTAACGAATTGACTGATTGGATTTTCCGACGCATTTCGGTGATCAATTCCAAGAATAGGTACTAACAATAAAAGGCAATACAATTTCATTCTAATTAAGAGCTGTTGTGAACAAAATATCGTTGTAAATGTCAGTCTAATGCACACCGAGCCGCGGCTATCTACACGCGGGCCATACCCAGGTTACTGAAAGAATCTATTTATTCATTTAAAATGATTGAATTTCATCAATAACACCAAATTTTATGCCCAAAATTGAATTTTATTTTTGAGTCTTATTTCATACATATTGCTTGGCAATACATTATTAATATATATTATAAGTGTGTACCTTAAAATCATTTAGAATGATAATAATTATACGCATAAAATAAAATACAAATTATTATAAAGAATGACCCGCGTGTGCCCTAGGACTAACGAAACAAGCTCACAAACCGTATCAAAAAAACCATAACAACAACAATGAAACTAATATATCTGTAAAGCTAATCCTGATTGTAGCTCGAATGAGTCTAAGATTACCGATCAGATGTTATCGACTAATACGTTTTTACACATGCGGCTAACTATTTATATACAATAGTAATTGTCATTGTGTCGTCTCGGTGCAGTCGCGGCGAACCGATGGCTTCTCACGAACGAGCGAAACGAACGTCTCTCACTATATTATGTATGTTTTGTACTCGAACTCGCACGGGGATAAGCGGCCGTGTACGCTTTTCCTACATTAAAAAGGTCGGTAAGAAAATATAATTATAGTGAGGATGTAAGAGTGAATGAGACGGCCGACGGCGGCTCGGAGCGCACGCGCCGCCCCGCCGTCGGTCTGGGCCTAACAATTATAACATTTCATCGTAATAATTAAATATTCTAAGAAAAATGTCTTAAATACCTATAACACCGTAAATATAAAACAAATAATTACGTTAATTTGTTAGGTATGATATCGATTTTCCGACCGTCTTATAATAGACCCACACCTTCGATTTATTATCAATTTCCTAGCTAACGTTTAACAACATAATAGCGGTCGCGTCCTGCGGGGTGGTGGTGCGCGGAGCAGAGCCGCGGCTCGCGGGAAGCGCCGCGCGCGGAGCGAGCGAGGCTCGGGAGCGCGCGCACTCACGTAGCGAACGATGTTTCGGCACGAATAAACAAAAAAAAACGCGAAGCGAGCGCGCCGCCTTATGACGGGCACGTTCCTTTTAACACTCCATTATTCAATTAACTACATACTCATAAGTAATAAATTACCTTTAAAAAGAATATTGATTTATTTCGTATCATTTTCAATATTTTTGTAACAGGAAACATTTATATTTATAACGTATTTATATAATAATAGCATTTAAAAGATTGTTCATTATTATTACCTAAAATTTAATATCTAGATTTATAATATTAATGTTTAATTGATGTTGGTAATGAGTAATAATAGTAAATAACGAATGGTTGCAACCGAGTGCACGTGTGTGTAGCGAGTGAGAGACGCAGGCGCAGCACACCCAACACCCGCTTGGCATACCAGACACCCGAGGGCGGGTCGCGCCTTTCCGAGGTTGGACGCGCTTCGCTTGCGTGCCTTACTCCTAACTGCTGCAAACTAGACAAAGTGGTCAAAATTTTTCCAGTACCTAACGAATATGATTAATGAATTGACTTTTTATTTTACTCTATTACCTCGAACCTGCGCACTTGTTTTTGATTTTAATATCCCTGTCTTTGGTTTATTGAAAAGTTAGAATCGTCTTTATCGTTTTTTCTGTATGAAATTTTTTAATGTGTATTTTAATTCTGATTAAAATTTTATATACGACTAAGTACTGTGTGACTCCGCGTTTCTGCTGGAGCCGCAAATATTTTCAACAGTGGTCTTATATTAAGGTAAATACAAGTAAGAAACAATGAAATATTAGTTACGTAATGCACAAAAATGTTATTTATTATAATTACAATACCTACTTTCAAAGGTACAAGATAGAAATGAATTATTATCTTAATGCGATGAGAGATATTCTGAAATGTACCGACTTAGCTTTCCAAAATGTCCTTATGAAAATCGTAAATATGATCATGTTATCCTTAGGATAAAATTTTATATCATAATACATATTATTAATATTAAGAAAGTATGTATACGCATAACTAACATAGTCTTATAGGGAAGTAATCCAGAATTTTCTACAGAAACAGAATAGCCGCTCATAGATGTGATTTTATACAATTCGAATTAGGCGAAAATAATTACATTCATAGGTAAAATATGCGAAATATGTATTAGTATAGTAATTATGTTAATATTTGACATTAATATTAAAAATAGATAGAATAAAATATGTGTTGGTGGACGAGCGAGATAGCGCGCGGCGATCGCGCGGTCGCGTACCGCGTTATTGTCTCCGGAGTGTTCGCCGGCGCCGGACCAGCCTCTAACACCCTATTCCGCTACCGACCGACAACTCTGTACACGCGGAGCTCGAGGGCGAACACGCGTCTCGCACTCTCAGCCCGATGCTCCGCAATCGGCTCCTACTGACGCTCGAAACTCTTAAATATAAAAGCTCACTACCGAAAAATTTTTAGTACGCGAAACACTTGAACGCTGGATGCGATTCTTAAATGCCACGGAACCGATCCTCTATGAATAACTCAAACGACTCGCGAATGGAAAAGTTGACATGCAATTACACCTTAAATTGTAATTTAACTATGAATAATAAAATATTTTAAGATATACCTCCCTGCAATCGAATCGTCTAGATGATCTTTATATATTACGAAATGTATTTTTTTTGTAGTTTAATCGTTTATATTGACAACACATCTACGGTACAGTCGAAGCGAGAATAATTTGAAAAAATACCTGTTTAATCAATAGACTATCTCTCGTTCACACGACAAAAAGTAGATTATCATTATTTACAATAGACAAGGTGTCAAAGTTTAAGGGGTAGGGATCGAGGTCGGGTCGTGGGGTTGGGAGAGTTGGGATTGGTGGTGTTGGGTTACGGTGTGAGGTTGAGATGCCGCGGTCGACGGATCGGTCCGCGCGGTGGCCGGACGGATTACACGACCGTCGCCGATGCGGCGCGTGGCTAGCGGCCGCAGCGGATGCGAGCGCTGTCCGCCGGCGCCGGCTGGTGTTGGCGCTAGTGGTCGGGATGGTGTTGCGTTGGTGTTGTACGCGTCGCCACGCCGCTCGCCACCTGTGTAAACAAAATATTATCTGTACGTTGTAGTTATACGTTTGCATGCTCGCAATTGTGGATTCTTCTTCGAGTATTGCTACACTGTAACGTAAAAGTAAGTAAATTAGAAGTAATCTTACTAATTTTAGAGTTGCAAATTCGCAAACTAGTTTTTACCCAAATTGCTGAATAAGTTTGGGATGAATTTGTCATTAAGTTCAAATTTATGAACCTTGTTTCATTATTAGTCATTAAGTTCTTAATTTAATTGATTTTGAATAAAATTGGACTCATATTTCTTAATTTAACGCTAAAAATCGTCGACATTGTTATTAGCGACTCTGAAATGAGTAATATTACGTCCATATTTGTTATAGTGTATCGAGAAAATAGCTTGAAAGAGCAAATGCGATTGTGCAAATTCTGGAATTTTATACACGTGTTCAACAAGATCTATAATTGTATAAAAATACATACATACATTACCATCTTCTGTAGCAGTCAGATAAAAAAATACTTAACCAAAAGATTCAACTAGATTGATTTTACAATGTGTTGTCAGAAAATCGTGTAATTAAAGTATATACTATCCATCATTTTACTAAGTGTGTATTTCTGCCTTCACCACAAGTGCTTCCTTTCTTTAAGGATTTTGTAATTTATCAAATTCTTTGTTAAGAATTATTCATGAATACCGCAATGTAGTTTAGTCGTACAGTTTTTACATCGCCACGAGAATTTTACAAAGCTTAGCCGTTGTAAAGAGTATTGTTCAAGTTAATTAAATAAAAGCACGACGTAATAGTCTTGCTTATAGCGGTATTGTTAATCTTAAAGCACTATGTAAACGTTTATTACGAACCACTTGAACGTTCATATTTGCGAGGGCAACAATTACACACGCCACGTTTTAAAGCACCATTACACGTAACGACATTTTAATTATGTATGCCGAGACCGCACTATAAAAAATAATACTCACGTTAAATATTGTGCTATAACACTTTCAATGATAACCGTTGGTGAAAGCCGCAGGAATCAAGGGTCCCTGTAATTTTAAAAATAGGCAAAATAAATCACTTGAATTGTTGTGTTTAACCTGGTTATTGAGTATTGATACAAATTAATAAATACAGCTAACGATAGGAAATGAAAGAATCGGTTCGCTTAATACCATTTAAAAATTGTTTAAAATCCAATACCGGCTCACTACAAGAAATGGGTTTTCTCTCAGATTAAGAATGCAATGTGCTGCTAATATACTTTAGTTACAGTAGTTTTATAAAGTGGGTAAATAATTAAACTTTTGATAACTATAAAATCTGCCAAATATTTTATTAAATTTATTAGGATTTTTTCAAATGCGCTAATAATTATTATTTAATTAATAAATAGTTTAAAAGAAACAATTAAAATTATATTTGATTCACAATCAATGTTCATGAACTGAGTTGGTGGGTATTTTGATATAATGGACTCGAGCCATATAAAAATACCTTTTCTACCAATTTCCTTTATAGTTAAAGCAAAAGAAATTTTATAATTCCGTAATGCTAGATGTGCGTGCTGAGGATCGAAATACCTTCAAAATACTAAAATTCTGACCACTAGGCACTCACGGTTTTGAGCAGCGCTATTCAAAGTTAAAGGGCTATAATTAAATGGTACAGCGTTCGACTGAACATTAACTTCTTCTGGGGCAGATTTAAAGGTAGTAAGTTTGGAGTTCGCAGTCGATAGAGCGGTAGCGAGCTGAGCGGCCAACAAAATAAAAACAGCAAGTGGATGAGTTAGAGAGGCGCGCGACCGCTCGGCAGCGGTAATTACACCGCTTGTTCTCCTTGATTTACGGTTATTGCCCGTAGGGGCATTCCCGTTACCTAATAAGACCGTTTTACACCCTGGAACCACATGAGCCACGCTCGCAGCCGTCCGGCGGCTGAACAGTCCATTTTTTCATTAACAACGTATTTGTTCTGCCTCAACGATTACAAATGATTGAGTTTATATCCCATTTGATTTACGGATTGACTAAACGTGGACGTTAGCTCACAAAAGCGTCCCCTGTGACCTTTCTAACACAGCGAGTCTTAAAGAACTTCTGAAGCACGAGTCAAGTTCGAGTGTATTTGCTTTTAGTATTTGAAAAGGGGATGTCTTACTTTGTACAAAGGAAAACTAAAAGCTTTAAGAGCAGTTTGAAAAATGTCTCGGAGATACGTCGACGTGAGGAGTTAAGATCTCGGCGGCGGTGGCGGCGTTGGCGGGTGGCGACAAGCAATGAAGACTGATGGCGTCTCTGGGAAGCAGTTATGGAACACGGTCGCAGTTTTAAAAAGCCATTACCCGCGGCAATGCACCGCGTAGATTGCCTCCGCCATTGCCCCGCCGTTCTCATATTTCGGAACACTTTATAATCGCATCTCCCACGCTTCACTTCCTCGCTAACTTATGGTGATTACGCCGTGAGAGCGACGGGAAGATCGGTTCGGTAATGAGATTGGACCGTCTCGCTAAAATTTTAGAGTGTCGTCTGCTAATTGCGTCTGTGGTGCTGTCACGTGCGGCTTGACAGCGTTTAGCGTAGGGGTCGCTCTACATTTAACGGCAACACTGGCGTAAAATAAAGCGGGGCTAAAGCTTTTAGAAATTTTAGTCACGCTTTTATAAATAAAACTTAACTTATGAGTAGGTATGTTACACAAAATAACCTCCATTCTTTACCTACCTGTTACCACACAGGCTATTTTATTCTGCACAAAAAAACATATTTTTTTTGCATTAAATGAATTTAAGAGTCCTAGGAGTACAAATCAAGAGGTCGGAAGAAAAACAAAACAGAACAAACATTAATTTGAATTCCGTGACAGTTGAAACTTCTCGAACAGGGACAATTTTCTGAATTGCCTTCATTTGAGTCTTTCTGAAATAGGCATTTTTGAGCATGACGTAACAAATGAAAAAAGTTAGAATCGAAAGTTAATAACTTTATCCCATTTATCAAGACATAAAATAAGTTTGAATAATTCTTATTCGTGGTTCGAATACTATTACGGAACTGTACACGTAATAGATAACAACTGGAACTTTTTTAGATAAAATTATAATTTTAGTACCTATAGAATAAAATGGTTATTTCGAAGTCATTTCTTTGATGAAGTCGTAATTATAGTCAATACCCTACATGACTCCACTGCTGAAAATAAGCCTTTCCGATAGCACACTTCTACCCGGTGCCCCGGTTTTTTCAACTAGCTGCCATTTAAGATGTATGTCGTTAATCGTAACATTTTTTTTCTATCCTAACATGGGCCACTTTATAGTGCTTTGTGTTTATTGAATACTTCATCAATCATCAATGGCCTTTAATAGCCCACTGTTAAACTAAAGGCCACCTTAAACCACCACGCTGGGCAAACATAGAATACATATAATATATACCAAGTTAGTAGATTGTAATAGTAGCAAATATGACGCGAACGCTGCGCAAGGGAGAAGGGGTGGTGACAACTGTATTCTGATCTGCCGTCACCACACGGAATCGAATACTTACTGGGGTGTAATTGAGGGGTGCACGGCTCACTGCGATGGCGGGAAAACCGGAGGGCTGGGGGCTCGCTGCCTGTACGTAGCCAACGCTGTCCGCCGCTGAACCGTAGACGTCAAGCGCAGGGCCCGGCGAGCTAGCGGCCGGGAACCCCGCCCGCCCACCGGCAGTGTGCGGCGATGCTGGTGGGCCAAACCCAGCTGCGGCTGCCTGGTAGTTGTTCATCACTGCGGGAATTACGCGTAATGGTTAATATAACCTTGCGATCGCAACAAGATTTCTCCCTAATAGGTGGAAAATTCCAGCCGTAATTAATGTCACAATACATTTTGCGATATACAATATTTCATTGTTTTCAGTATTTTTTTTATGATATGCGTTCATAAAAGCTGTTTCAAAATTATACTTGGAAGAGAAGTTAATTTATTTTTCATTATAAAGCTGACTCAATTTTAAAATATTAACTGACATAATGTTATTGGTAGTTGAAATATGCGTAGGTAATTCACTTTATAAATAAGTACAGTTATGCTTTATATTATTTAATAAATATTTGCTTATTTTATAAATATAAATTGCGTGGATGTTATTTTGTAAAAATGATTTCGTTGATGTTCCTGAATGATAATGTGAGCTACATGATTGGACGGTATTTTCGTTGGAGAATGGTAAATGAGGAATGTATTCATGTAGGAATGGCATGAAGGCGTCCTCACCTGAGAGCGCCTGCGCGAGCAGCGGTGTGTTGTTATTCGGTGTGAGTTGGCCGTTGGTCAGGTCCACTGCAAACATACACATGGTTCGCATTCGCTCCACGTACGCGAGTGACTCACACACTCGGTAATTATAAAACACACAGATCTATGACTGAACCATCGAACTTTCGAAGATCTCTGCCCGAACATGTACGTATGTGTATATATAATTTTAAGTAAGTGTATTTCAATAAAGCTTGACATTAAATTTATCAAGCGCGAATAAACTTGAAGCGCGTAAATGCATGAATAATTTAGCCGCTGGAGACAGATGCCGAGCTGACGAATGAGCACGGCGAAGACTTCCGAGCTGAGATTATGTTGGAACAAAAAAATATAACGTATGTCACGTGCATTCAAATGAAAAAGAGAGCTCGAAGTTTCGCGCGCATAAATCACAGAGGACGAAAAAAACTTTTACAAAATATCCAGTAAATTATCTGACGTGAGTTCTCGGTGGCACGCGGTGGTCTGCTTATTGAATAGGGAGTGGCATTAGCATACGGCGCACGTACCGGCGGCGGCTCGACGCCGCTCGCTTCGAAACTCGCTTCTCGCTCCGCCTTATACTCCGCCCTCGCTACTATTTTGTGCAGAATTTTCAAAGCTTTTAGAGTCTTCGAATTTTAAATTAGTCTCAATTGCTAGTAAATGTAAATGTACTTATGTAAATAGTCAGTATACTTTAAAATGTTTTGCATGGATTGACCTCGATTACATTTCTATAGGTGGATTCCATCAAATTGGTAGCCCGTATACTTTTAAGTGCTGTTTATAATACCGACGTTCTTAGATACGTATTCCCTAAAAAGGGAATGGATTCCGTTTTTGCTTGCTCATAATACCGCCATTAGTCCTATTGGCTTGTACGACAAATTTTATATTTGTTAGATGAGCGGGTTGTGATTTAGTGTGAAAAATGAAAGTCCGCGGCCGCACCAGGTGATTACCGGCCTGCGAGTGACTTAGCAAAAAAAGTACAATATAAGTAATGGAGGATGAATGATAGATGGCACGGGTATCCCGCGCTCGCGGCCGCTCGTGCCCGCTCGCTCGCCGGCCCTCACTAAAATGCTGACACATTTTAATAACATTACGCTGCGATGTGAGAGGCTATTTATTTGAGGGTTGCCGAGTAATAAATAAGAATTTGAGTAGTAGCGCAGACACGTCTACTGATCGTTAACGTGTCGATAGCACGTAGCTCATTCTTTTCCCATTACGTCGACGGCACTTATATTTATTGTCTTTCGCAGAAATGAAAATGAAAGACTACGGCGTCCCATGTTGTGATTTAGTGCTCAGATCTAAACTATGCATACAAAGTTCATGCCACAGAATTAGCACAAAATGATTTGTTTACATTCATTAAAATATGTGCATTGTAAGAATACCTAAGAAGAAGAAGAATACCTAACGAGCAATTATTATTCGATTGAAGTTCTCGTTGGCTCGGATCACAGGCAACGAAGCCCTAAACATGCCCAATTAAACTTGAACTTAAGGCGTGTTTCTGACCTCAGATAATTTACAACTTAAACTGTTCTCTTTACAAGTAAGTGTAAAGTAACTTCGCGTATCTACACAGGTCATATCAGAAGAGGCAGACGTTAACTTTGTACATTATATTGTAACACATGTTTTAGATGTAATTTGTGCGTAGTTAAGTGGTTTATAATTTATGGACAAGTGTAAATACACATAAGTTATGTTAGAACTAAGAATTTCGCATGAAGTAAAATAAGAAGATCACATAGGAAAATAAATACGGGATATATTGTAAATAAAATATGTATCAAAAAGAATCTAATAAAATACTAGGAATACGAAATAATTTTACAACTTAGCACCAGGCAATTTCCAATTTTATTGGCTTACTGCAAAGTCGTAGGGAGTTTATAGAGGTAAGGTGATTCGCACCCCAAGTAAGCCTCTCACCTTACGGGAAGCACATATTCATCTATAAATTCAGAGGCCGTCTTGCGAGAGCTATTCGAACTTTCATAATTGCGAAGTTCGGGGAAAGTTAATAATTCTTCTTCAGAAGTGGGATGACGGCCGTACAAAATATTCACAGAGCGTACTTTGCCTTAAGGCTCACCCTTAAAACCATGAGTATCTTACGTTTTTTCTACGTGTAACAATGTTTGATAAATTATAATTGAAAAAATATTTTTATAAAAGTTTTGTAATTTTAATGAAGCTTTTGGTACCTATACTGTTATCCGGGTTCTGATCTCTGTCTATACCTTTATTTTACTACTAAATTAGTAATTAGAGAACAAGTGCTCGAAATGTTTTAGTTATTGAGTAATCATACGAGTAGTATAGGTACTGTTGTAGTAAAACTTCTGATAGTTCCATTAAAGTTTGATGAGTTGTTCGAAAGCCTTATTGAATAGAATGTATAAATTAAGTAGCAAAATATCGCTTGTGTATGGCACGCATTAATCTTGACTACAAAATCAGAAAAGTATGAATCCAAGGCCGATAATGATTATGATGATATCAATAGATTAAGAAAAACAGAAAGAAACATATTTTAGAACTCGTAGGAATTTCTCCACTCAGACTTCTGTACCTTCAAAATTCCTGTACACCACCTAGCACCTACAAATAGTTAACCATACATATAAGGAAAGTTTAGCAACACATTATTCGTATCAAAATTGAGTACTCATGCCACCCCAGCAAAAGGTCTACGTTCTTCATCTCCCACTCGGTGCGATTGAAATGTTTTATTTCAGCCTACATGTGAGCTCCAAATACAGACCGCAAACGTATATTTAATAGCTGCCATCAATAACTCGCGCGAAGATGATACGTTTTTGCGGATTCTCGATGGTTTAGCTGGGACTTATCTCAATTGAAAATTAATGTTATCTCTATGCCCGTTTTACGCACCATCCTTCTGTAACTCGTGATTTAAATAAACCGTATTTTTTTCTTTAATTTTCTCGCAAACATATTTTATGACATTTCACCGTGTTGTTTAAGTTGCATCCATGATATGTAGACCCATTTTTTCATTCCATACATTTAACTTGGTTCAGTCATATATCGTTGAAACATGAAAAGCGATATCAAAAAAGCTAAAATGAACCCAGAGTTATAAAATCACACTTTGTAAAATAGAGAAAAATTTTCAAAACTTGTCTACTGAATATATTATTATAAAACATCGTCTAACCATGTAGTCAAATTATAAAATACTGGCGGCAGACGCCGCTTACAACTACAAATAACATCTACTGCAAAAATTTAAGATACATTTTCTATTCTATGTTTGAAATCGGAAATATGACTACAAAGTCTATTGGCATTAAATTTGTTTTTTTTTAAATATTTTATCGTCAGCCTAAAATCACTTCTGCCTAAGGCACAACTGTTTAAAATACAATAAATTTCTATTCTATGTCTTAATACTAATTATAACCAATACCACTATGAAAAGAGTTTGCACCACCATCACAATATTTTACCGACAAATTTCTACCGCTTCGATCGCTTACTTAACTACCCGCTAAATGGTTAAAATAAAGCAATTATTTATTTTCCGACTTTTAACAACTTCGGAAAGAAAAACCTTTCCACGCTAATGTTAAGCTTCACTAATTTACAATAGGGAGGAATTCGCCCGCCATAAAATACTAAGACTAGACTATTCAGAAACTCCGCTAGTGAATTCTTATAAATCGCCAGATTGAGTCTATAACTTCTGATTACTTAGGTTTAGGCTTTTGACCTTCTAATTCTTCGACTATACTAGAATCTATTTATAATAAGTCTAAGCTTTGCTAATTTACTTATAGTTCGAGGAACACTAACAATCTACCACACTTTTTATAAAAATTCTTCACAACAGTAATTCAGCTTGCGTATAATTTCGCCTACACTATTCTATGTCTTCAACGGAGATACTGGTCAAACTTTAGTTCAAATTTCAAAGATAAATGTTACTCGCCCTATTGCTGTTGCGGACGGCACACTGCATTCACCAAACTCCTGTTTCTCTTGTATTTCGTCAACACTATCGTTTTCATTCGATTTGACATAAGCATGTCACTATTGGAATTTTCGTATGGGACACAAAATCTATTATCCTTTGTCATACGATTCATCAAATATTTTCAAAATTGCTGACAACGGGCTAGCGTAACTGGCACGACAATATTTGATGTTATGTGCCAATAAATTTATGTCGCATTGTCGATTTTGTTCGGCAGTGACGTGCTACAATGATATCTAATGCAAAAATCGTTGTTCTATTTATCAAATTGTCATGTTCTATTTATCACGTTGCATAGTCAATTCGGATTATTGACATTTGTATTGTCTCGCATCATTAAAGTAGTCAGCTATTAAGGTATCTGATTGGCTGTTGAAAAGTCGATAAATTCATCTCCTGCGCCCGTTATGCTAGCCTTGTTAATGTAGATATACAGTTGAAGTATGCTTTCACAGAGGATAATAAATTTACCGCCATTTTGATGGCCGTATTATCAGCGGTAGGTAGGTACTTAATATAGTCTAGAAGAAATTGGAACACTAATAGAATTGGCTCAAAGTATTCCGGGTCAACATTCCATCAATCAAATTCTACAATCAAAAGGTACGGGCGATGGAGCTTGCTAGACTAACGGGTTACTTTAAGAGTAAGAATTTTACATCTATGACATTCATGAAAAAAAAAATATGTCTAAAAATAATTCTGACCCATCCATACACAGCACTCTTGATCTATTGGCGATGCATATCCGCCGAAACTATTTTAAACTAGAAATATCTAGAGTTTAAATGAATTTCTAATAATATAGAGACAAGAGTACGTAACGCACTGCGTTCCGACCTATTGTACAAGCACTAAATCTTAAAGGTAGGTACTAACACATTTAACGGATAAACATCTTAAATTAGTAAGGGAGTTGACAATGATCGCGACACGTGGTCATTTGCCGCCTCATCTTTTTATTTTAAAGCTCATCGATTAACTAAGCCCGTTAGAGAGTTTTCTTTTGCTTTATATTTAAAGGTTCTAAAGTATTAGAAGCGAGTGCATCCAATACCGACTTTGTATTCTTCGCTGGGAATAAATCTACATTCTGAGGCAAGTGAGTGCAGGCGAGTTGTATTGAACTATGTAAAATAGTTGCGGATCTGGTCCGCGGGCTGCATTCTGAGGGCGAGCGTGTAGAATGTGAGGAATGCCGAAGATGCGGCGGCGAGACCGCGGTCGCGCGTGCCTGTTCGGGTGGGGGCAGCACATTTCGCGAGAGACTACTGCGAAACAACAACTGCCCCCGCATGATCAGCATGCGCTTACCGGCCTGCCGTTGGGTCGCGCGGCGCGGACACCACGCTGCATGTGCCGCATTGGATGAGTCAGAAAACGGAAAGCCAACTTTAAAATTCATTTAAACCGCGTAGGTATTAAACTTGGATCATAATAAGGAATAATCAAACTTCACCGCACGCTAGCCGACTCCACGCTACATACTGTTCCTTTCGGTTTATTTTGGTCGCAATCGATAAGCGAACGAATGTTAAATAAGCGGGCCGTGAGCGACCTCGATTGTCGAACAATCAGTTGGACAGTAAACGATAAAACTTATTTTGCTTATATAGCGGAAAATTCCTTTATTTTAAAATATATTGGCTTCACAATACCAGAATCTTACGATTACAATTAAAGACGATATGTCGAAACAGTGATAAGAACAATACTAGTGACTTAAATTACACATTTAGTACATAAGAATATTTGACACATGGGTTACATTACAATATTAATAAAATTGTGCTTTACGAATACCTAAATTATTTTATCTAATAATTTGGATAAACTTCCTGAAGGAAACCGCGTTAATTTGAATATTTTAAAGTTTAGTATCGAGCTATCGGGGCAACCTAGCTGGGCGATATGCTCACGTACGCATCTGCGAATTATCGCCGCCATTGTTATAATTTATAGCGCGAGTTTGCGACATTGCATTCCTTAGCTGCGATTCGGGGGAGAATGGAGGGCGTGATACCAAAGAGATGTTCGCTTTGAAAAGATTTATTTGTTTTCGTAAGATATTCCGGGAGTCGTTAACGGTTGTTCCGGGATAAAGAGCGGTAAGGTTGTGGCTTGTGGCGGTCTGAAGGAGCGGCGCGGGCGGCAGCGGCGGCCTACGAGCCCTGTCCGAGCCCACCCGGGTTTACATACTCCACACCGACCATCAGACGACTTTCTGCCGGTATAACTCCCACTACACCTGCAGCAACAAAATAAAAAAAGCTACAAAGCCCGCCACGGAACTGGGGAGGGCTCCGTCAGAACCGGGGCGCTTAAATAAAACAAAAAGTATGTCAAAAAGTAACTTCGTAATCCGGAGTCCAAATATTATGAATACGCTTTGTAAAATTAACTTGGAATAAAAAGTAGCGTTATGCTAAAAAAAAATTAAACGCGTTGAAATGTGCAATAATATTGCTATATAAAAAAAATCCTATTAATACCTTTATGGAGAAACTTGAAAATGAATAGTTTATTAGAATTTCCGACTCGCACAATATGATCGATCTCTATTTGTATCACGCACAACCAAAAGGGGAGAGGGCCAATACCATATTGCGGTGTGATTGGATAGTTTATCGTGTTAAAGACTATTTTTAATGTATAGAATTAGTATATCTAGACACGCAAATAAATTGATAAAAACACGGGGTAAGTCAATCTCACATCAGTAAGATCAAAAATGATCATAAATTGCATATTCTCGTGGATATTTGTAAAGTTTAAATGCGAAGCTATAATTTTAATGGCAAATTTTAATGGTAGGACTTAATAAAGGGTTTATTTATAACCAGAAGCCACACATTAAATATTATATAATTACATTACGAGATATTATATTCAAGCTTATTTTATTTATGACTAGTTTAGAGGATGGCGATTAGGACGGTCGCACACGTAGCGATTTTATGTTCGAATTAACTTATATAGGTATATTTCATAATAATTTTGATAAAAATCTTAATTTTGATGAAATTAATTATAGCGAGGCGCTGAGATAAAGCGACGGCTTTGTCACGAATCGTCGATAATCGTATCCATTTATTGTTTGGGGCAGATTTTATTATTTTTCGGATGTTTGAAAACATTAAACTGTTATTATAACATTAACACGAAGAAGGTAGCATAAAATACTTGCATCCAAAAATATTACACAACAACAACAATAAATATTATTAATAATAACATTATCGCTTAAGCAGTGTAAATATATAAAATATAGAGAAATAACTTTGAAACACAAAGTAGGTATATAGTATCTACATAAGTATACATTATAATTATAGCAAATATTCAATTAGGTATTAAAATAACACTTTCCAAGCTCGATTATATTACTTTTATTGATTAAACAAAATCTAAACTAATTCTAGAAATATTTAACAAACTACGCAAATGAAAATCTAATATGATGAAATATTCCTACTCATCCTCTAAACTTAGTAATTATAGAAAACAACTCCTAAGCTAATCGTCTAAATGTCTTATCTGTCTAGGTAATTGTTATATTTGTAGAAGTTATTCTTAGATATCTAACTGCAATAGTAGGTATTGACTGAACACAACGTTTTTATTTAAATACGGTCTTTTAGGGATAATTCAACATTTATTATTAAAATTGGAAGAGCACAAGTTCCATATGAATGTGGTTTAAAAATAAATTATAATCATTAATAATTCACGTAAAAGTATTATTAAATAATAATAATTAATCTCCATTGCTACAGTTGGTAAGTAATACTTTCATTCATTTACGAATATCAATTTGACAGCACGGATGAGTATAATGACAAGTAATTAATTTACTGTTTTGTAAACTGGCTATTTAATATAATATAAAAAATAACATTTTTAATGGAAACAAATATAAAGAATATTATATCTTGTTATTTTATGGTAATCAGCGCAAAATCGAAAGTTTGGAGCTACGATTTTTGTTTCTCAATGCAACAGTAATAATCTAATATTACCGCTGCTTCGTAAGGTAATATCTGTGGCATGAAAAAGCTTCAAACCAGGAAGGAAAAACGCGAAGTGTGGTAGCACCCTTCCGTAACAACGTGTAAAGTAAACGTTCTAACACTACGATTTATTTTCAAGTTAAGAAGAGTTTATAAGTTGTGTTCAGTCTTGTTTATACGCTAGAGAAATTTAAATTCTACCCGCTAAAACATGCTATGAAGATAAATACGAGTACGTTTAGAATGTTACTATCAAAACGCTACAAAGATTATATCTAATGAGTTAAACTGGTTCACCTAACCTAAGCCCAAGCATTACTCGCTACATGATGAATAATAAGTCTAGGCTAAAATTTTCAATAAATATGCAGATTACATATTTTATAGTACATCCAGCACAGTTTAATGATAAGGTAACGCCCTTTTTATGAATTTTAGGAAAGTTTTCGATATTATACTTTAAGTTTATAAGGACTTGCGACAAAATTACCTACCTACTCTAAATTTATATAATTTTATCTCGAAATTATTGCGGTTATTTGTGTGAAGATGCATATAAAGGTGGTTTGTCTGGAAAAGTCAACCTGGGTCTATTGCGAAAGTTTGTAACATTGGTAACTTTACTTTGATTATTTTTCTAAAACGTTGATACAATCTGTATCTTAAAATTAAAGTAATGCTTATTGATAAGAGACTTAACGGAATCAGTTATAACTATTAAAATTAACAGAACCTTTAATTTTTCACTAAAAACTAACGGTTTTATAGAACTTGGTATAATTTTTTTTAGGTTTGATTTAATTGCCAATACACCCAGTATTGGCAATTCTTAAATAACATCAGACCTATCAGCTTTCTTTAATACCGGATAATAAATATTGTTGATTTATTCGGCGTCGTGGCGCAAACTTTCTTAACCGTACCCTTGAGGATTATGCATTTTAGACAATATTTTATGATGTGTATAATATTATTAAGTTTTTTAACTTTCAGCATAATATTTTCAGCACGTTGTAAAGTTTTGAGATCGCAAAGCGTTGTTATTGGTACGTAATAAAGATGTCTCAGTTGATTTTCTCATCTTCTATTACTGATCATCAATATCTTATGCATTATAAAAATATTATGTCTGCGTTTACTTTGAATTAAGCACGTGAGAAGATAATAAATACCACAAATGAGTTGAGTTAAAATTGCATTTTTTATCTTTACTCTTTGCCACGTGCTTTTGAATAGACACTATAATATAATTGCATTTATATTTCATAAATATTTAAGTTATCGTTACTGAAATATCAAATGTTTAAAGAACAAAACTCACTATTTTATTTCTTTCAAAAAGCTTACGTCGATAAGAGCTTTTCTAAAGCAAGAATATTTTATTTTATATAAAGCGTATTTATAACAGAACTAATGCTCGCAATTGTCGTGTTTTTATACGCTTGTGGCTTGAAACGTCTGTCTCGCGTGCGGTAAAATGGTAGCTTAAAAGTAATTAGTGCGAAACGATTTGTTTGACTAATACGAAAGCAAAACAACCACAGCCGGCCGTGGTCACATCTACGATAACATCTATTGTGAAATTAAAAAGAACAATAGATCAAGTTTTTGACCCAAAAATTCATGGTTGTATAATTTCCGGACGCGTTTGCGAAAATTTTGCACTTGCTTTTAGGCTAAAAAAAGCAAGGCAAAAGCTTACTGGTACAATTATGGAAGAACGAAAAGGATCCAAATACGCTATGTAGGACAAAAAACAAGAAGAGTATTTGAACAGCTGCGCGTAACTCCCGCTCATACCGACTAGACTCTCTTGTGACGGAGAGACGTATTTGACGGAGCTTTTTGTTTTATTTTACAAAAATTACGACCAAAATATGAAAAGTCTCGTTCTATGAATAATATATTTGCTTTATTTGGTTTAATTTGTTTTTTTTATTTTTTCACCAAGTAGTTGGTCTACGCACAAGCTAGGTACCATATTAAGGACGTTATTTTTTAGTATACTTCTGTATCCATATCCTGAAAACGCGTCT
This sequence comes from Pararge aegeria, assembly GCF_905163445.1. Taxonomy (NCBI): domain Eukaryota; kingdom Metazoa; phylum Arthropoda; class Insecta; order Lepidoptera; family Nymphalidae; genus Pararge; species Pararge aegeria. The sequence continues at coordinate 13,758,272 of NC_053185.1, read as the reverse complement.
CTGCTAATAAGGATTATGCAGTGGCGTGATACTTGGCGGTGACGAAGACCACGCCGAGGGTGGCAAGAGGGGGCACCGGTGTTCGTTTAGAGATAGAGAGGCAAAGCTAATGCGGTATTTGCGCTGGAGTGTTTGCTTGACGCGTAGCATTTGAGAATCGTTAAAAAGAATCGCTTGTAAACATTGCGAGGCGCTCGCATTTGGTCGGATGCTTGCAACAAAATCCTGAAGGTAAACAATAAATAGCATTTCTCAAAACTTGGACGTTTTGTAATTGACGGCGTGGCAGATTTATCTAGATGGCTCAGTCATTGTTAGAGGTGTTAACTTGTTAGTAAAGTTGTTAGTGAGAGTTCACACAAACTTTTCCCGTTGCCTTGGCACAAGTTAGTGAAATAGTAAGTTAGGACATAGTCACCGCAATTATAGATTACGAGAAGCATTATGGTTTAAGTTATTTAAATGGTTTGCGAGTAGGTAAGTTGGTTAAGGATGTGTTGGGTTACGAATCGTTAGCAGTTAGTGGAATGCATTGTCGTCGGGCGAGTTCACAGATGCATGGCGTGTACATTGTAAACCCCACTGAGCTCGAGTGGGTGGTATGGCAGAAGTGTCGCCAGGTGGTGGTAGTGATTGCCGGATAGTTGGTGGTGCAAGCTCGCCAGGGGATTACCTGCGGGGTATGGCAGCCCGAAGCTAGGATAGCCCGAATAGCTACGTCCTGCCGCGTAGGCAGCGTATGCTGCGGGGAAACCTGCGTAACAAACAAATAAAAGTTAATCGTTGAAAACCCCATTCATGCAAAAAAAACTTCAGTTATTATCAGATTGCATGCTTTCAATTAATTTGATTTCAATCAGACATCGCTTTTGTTGACAGCGACACCGGCGCTTCGATCCATTTTTTGGTACGCACTACGTGCCACAATAGCCTCATTTTCATATAGAGCCATCACGTTAAAGGTGGACTAAATTATGACGTGTAAGCTCGGTACGACATTTTGGACAGTGTCCAACGGATGATATTTTGTAAACATCGTTAAATGTAGCAGACTATAAGTGGACGAACGACGATTTTATGCAATTAGGGAACGTCTTACAGCATTTCATTAACAAACTTCTTAAATTACAAAGTAAACTACGGCTACTCTAGATCGAAATTTGAGAGCAATGTGGACTAGTTTCAAACAGACATTATTGCTAACGCTACATATAAAACAATATGTTTGCAATATCGGCTTTGTGAACATGAAGTCCGGCATAAAAATGTGAATGATTGATGGGCGGATCGTCGTCGGAGGCTGATATTATGATTACCACACCGGATCGTTTATCATATTATTGCCAATCAAAATAGTGTATCTGTCAGGCCACGTGATCCATTACGGTGGATGGAAGCACACCTCGACATGCAGTTTGATAATCCATTAATTAGGCATATCGTCCTGTCTATTGCATTACGCGTTAAAGTAAATTGTCAAGTCAATTATATGCTGTCATGATCCGTTTTGGTGCGCTATTTGGAAATTGAATAATTTGGGTTCGGAAGCTTAATATATTATATTGGTCAGACTGGTACCCATACAACAATGAACTGAGGATGCAGGGGCTGTAGAAAATGGTTGGAATTCAATAATACAATGTGAATATTAATAAAAACTTACCGTCAGGAAGAGCACCCAATGACCACATGAAATCTAGAAATGTAAAAACATTTACATAAATTGATCGATCCTTACACCTTAATAATTATACAATCGTGTACTAGTCATACATTGAAGTTCTTGTAAGTGTACCGTGAGACACTATTTTGCTTGGCGAAAATGTTCTTGTGGATTGTACAAACATATGTGTGACACAATATATACTTAGATTACAGTAATACTTATAATAGTTTAAGAGTTCTAATTTTTTCTACCACTCAAAAGTTACTAGTATGACTTCAATGGGGTATGTTAGTCGCTATCACCAAAGATGATTATATAACTTGACTTAAATCGTTAATCTATTCTACACATTGTTAGTCTAAAGCTAAACATGTTAAACAAACAGACATCTTTAAATATTTTAGAAATGAATTTATTAATCTAAACACTACCGAATTTTCCTACTTAATAAGTTAATACAATTAATACTATTTATTAGTTTATACGAGAGCTACTTTGGATAATACACATTAAAGTGAATTATTAACACTTCATTGTTAAAAGAGTAACAAATAATTAACTAAGAAATAAGAAAACTAAAGACAAACTAAATTAAAATAACTAAAAAAGAACAAAGTTCATAAGTATTTACGCATCCCACTTAATATAAAGATAAAGGAAGTAATATGTAATCTAATAAATACCATAATTACATAGTTAAGTCGTTTCGATTAGTATACCTAGTCTAAAAAATAATAAATAAAGAAATAATGTATAAAATCATATCGACTAAAAAATCTCACAAAACTCATAAATAACATCGACTGTTCATAGGTACCTCTTTTCTTCCAATGATAACATTTTTTGAAAAGCCGACATCGAGTTGCAAAGCTATTTATAGTAAAAGCTAAAATATAATGTCATTTAACAAAATATCATTTCGAAAAAACTTCATTAATTCAGCCGTAAGTAACGTCGTAACTAGAAATTGACTCTAAGCTGCTTTAGTTGTTTCAAATGGATGGATATGTAGCAAAACTGGCAAGAATCAGCAGAACCATAGGGCCCTTAGTAATTATTCCATATTAAAAACTACATAAAAATCAGAAAAAATACCAGGCTTAGTACTATTATCATCTATCTATTTATAAAATCAAATGGCATTAAGCACCTACGACCTGGTAGAAAAATATTTCTCTATTTCCCTACATAAAATTGTTCCAGATGACTTTACTACTTTTCATAAAAATGTAATCTTTATATAAACCTTTGTATAACAAATGTCTCTAGAGCTTTACTAATTTATGTTAGTTGGTACACATTTCGTACAAAATCTGCTATCTAACTGATTCTCTAATGGCAATTACTAAAATAAGACACTTTTGGATATTATTTGTTTCCTTAGATACATTTAAACAAAACGCGAGGGTAGGTACAATAGAAGATAGGAATGTAAGAGAATAAGAGGAATGGATAGGAAAGTTCGCCAGCGCAGCACGATTGGACTAAATTGCGAAGTATAATACTGGGTGCGAAAGTACTGAAAACTTAGACAAACTAAATTAGAAGGGTTGATGGGGATGTTGCTGAAAGAGGATTGCGGATCAAAGGGGCATCGCAGTGGGTAACGTCGAGTGGGTAAGGGGAGAGTAGATAGTCGGGAGATCAAGAGCATGAGCTCCAAGAAGTTCAGAGACGGAGTACGCCAGTGGCGGTATGGTAATAGGGGTTAGAGTCGGTCGTGGGGGCCGCGGAGTAGGGCGCAGGGCAGCAAGCGCACGGCGATACATAGTGGCGGCACCGGTAGCCCCTGCACCCGTGAGAAGGAGCTGCGCGGGCGCATGGATGGGGTAGGGAGCGTACCGAACGCCGCCGGCTGCCACGGTGCTACCTAGCAACTCACCGTAGGCGCCGCGTCCTGCGGCTCTCGTCTTCGCCAAGTTTGCTGGAAGCATGACTTCTTTCGGCTGTGCTTTTTTGCATTCCACCTGAAACAATACAAATCGATAAAAGTAGGAACATAATCCCATAAAAAACAGCTTGATTGTATGTGATCGTAAGTCACACGACACCTGTACTGGCTAAACGTAATTTTTTAATACGCTATATATAAAATAATAAATAAATAGTTTAGGATGATAGGATCTACTTATGCAACTATTTTGATATAATTTTTTTTATCAAAGAATAGGATTTGTTTGATGTGATAACTCTATTGTATTTGTAAGACGATCGTAATTAAGAAAGTTATGACGAAGTAAAAAAAAAATTTATTAAATTCCACAAAGAAAATAGTGCAAATGGTATACTTGTAGTCTGTAAATTGAATTTCATTTATAGATTTGCATGCGATAGAATTAGTACTAATAGAAATATATATCGCTGTTGTTTCGAGACCGCAAGAATTTAGGGCGATGGCAATGTTGAAGAATTAATTGCTATTATTGTACTTGACAGCACTAAGTAAATATCATCTCAAAATTGGGTGAGTCGCAAAATTATGGAAGAAAAGGGGGTGACAAAATCAGTCGGCAATCCGTTCTGCTTCACGGTACGACTCACAAATTGAATTTTAATATACTTTATCAAGTCAAAAGGCTTAACATTGAATACTCATTATGCAGAGCGATAAAATCTAAATGATTGTGGTACATATATTGTGTGATTTGAAATTGTAAGATTATGTTTCTGTTTTGATTTATATTGCTTGCGTATTAGTATACTTGATCACTGGTCAGGTCTTTACGATTATGCTGTATCATATAAGACATTTAGAAACACACTGTCAATATAGAAATAATACAATCATCGCTTGAAATATTGTACTAAACTAATATGTTGACCAGACAGTTTTGTATGAAATAAAAGCTCTCATCTCACCTGCGATTAAATAAGATCATTCGCTAGATTTATAATCTTAATTAAATTGGTTTATAATGTCGTGTTTGAAAATATTTTAATATACATATTTTTTGTATAATGGATATACAACTTTATAAGAAGCGCTTAAGGAAGATCGTTAATGAATGTTAAAAACAGCGACGACTAAGGTAAATTAATGTATCTTATAATTAAACTCTACGTTTAATCGATCCATTAAGCAATTTTAACGAACGGTATGGTTTACTTCAGAGCTTGTATCTCCTACCCCACTACGGAGGGAGGCTGGAGGCAGATATAAATTACCCAATCTACGTTAACCCAAACCTCTAGCAATAGAAATTATTTCGCTACCGAGTGAAATTCGTCCGAAAAGTACATAGGCTTACATTATGTAAAAAACATTTGAACAGCCCTTTTCTTTAAACGTCTTTTGTAAAATTTGAGACCAGATTTTTTTTAATTGAATTTAAGAAATAGCTAGATATTAAATTTATATAAAAATTGTGTTGCAACTTAAGTTTACATCATTGCCTTAATGTCTAAGATGCGAATTCCATTGCTACCAATAAATAATGGTTCCCCAAAAAAACTTGCTTGCTTTAAGAGAATACATTCATAAAACACATGGATTTCTCATGACAAATTGTTACGTTAAAAACCGCTTGGCAGACGGACTAAAACTCGGAGCTATTTTTCATCGCCATGCATAATCGCGACGCGTCCTCGTTGTAGTCGTAGGTACGGTGCATAAAGTCCCGTCGACATTTGTCACGCGGACGTCATGAGCCGACAAATGAAGGCTTTGCCGCGGCGTTCGCGCACTTTGTGCACTTTGCACAACTTTCTACGCCGACATGAAACTACGTGCTTTTGCATTAACGCGGGGAAGTGAGTGCGAGACTCCAACGTGTTGAGTGTCTTTCCACCAAGTTTTATGCCTAGATAAGACTGAATAATCAACACGTGATGCTGAACTTCAATGCTTAGATTACAGCCAAGTACCCATGTACGTGTTATAAACTGAGTGTTTATGTTTTAGATGGACTACCACTATCAAAAGCTTGACTTTTTTATTCTGAAAACGTAAACTGTTACAAACAGTTATGGCGTAGCAGTTTGAAAACAATGGGTTTCGGTCTTCCTCGATCGTTTGCTAAATAAAAGTACAGTGTGCCGCAATTTGTCACTGCCGTTAAAGCCTAACAAATGAACCAGAGCCTACGCCAGCGATGTGGTCATCCACATTTGTTCAATAGCACGCAAACGAGGGGACATGATTGACAAATGTCACCATAAGTGATACCGCAAGAATGATATTTATGTGACATTTACCGCTACGATTGATTTAGAAGTTAAATCAATCAACCCAGTTTTTCCGCTGACAAAGATTTAATCGGAATATTCAGCCTCATTTCGGAGTCAATAATAATTGTATTAAATCTATCCTCAATAATACAAACGGCCATGAAGAAAATTTTGTTCGGGATTCGACGTTAATTGATGTCGCGTCGCTGGCGACCGGAGTGGGAAACAAAAGCTCACAAACAATTCGCATCGGAGTTCGCAATCCCGATCAAGCGTTCAAAATCGCGACGCAGTTTAATGACACGAAAAATAACAAAGGTAAATTGTATTTAGCCCTGCTAGGTAGACGCGCCCCGACGTTATATCGATTGAATCCGATCGAGTATCCGACATCGACGCAAAGATCTCAGTTTAACCGAGCGGACTTAAGACGCTATAGGCTGAAGCTTACTGCCGCTTGAACTTGAGCCTTGCCGCCCTCAAATTGTGCCCTTAATCCTATCGATGTGTGCGAAATTTAATTGTTTCGCTGGAAAACACCGCGTTTCATACTTCGCCACCTTCGCTGATCACTCGCAGTTCGAGTGGTATTAATGCGAACGTGAAAGCAGTCATTAAATTTTTACTCCATTGATTTCGGCAATTCCTTTAGAGGTGGAATAAAAAAAATTACGTACCTAAGTGATTATTTTCTGTAGTAAAATTTTTACCTCAAATTTAGAACTTGTACCCCAGATGGATCATATTGTGAATTTATACCCAATGAATATACACTCATTCTGTTTCAAATATTATTTTCATTTGTATAAAGGAGATTGGGGATACAAGCATACACATTAATTTGTGTTTGTACTGAAAAGAATTTTGTGTGAGTAATTCGCTATTACAACCTTTTCTTCGTTGATACGCTTACAAAATATGCGGCTGCTCGGTTGATGTTTTTTTAATTCACCTTTATGGTCCTATAAAAATGTGTCGACGTATAAAAAAGGTATAAAATAATTCTAGGGAAATATGTAAACCGATTACGTTATCTTCTTTCATTGACTTCTTCTGTATACTGATTAGCTCACAAGTTATGCCTTTATGAGAACTGTGTAGAGTGTTAATAATTCCCGATTAGACATGGAATTATAACATCCAGACTTTTGGGGATTGATGAAAAGAGTATTATGCGGGAAAATTTTGTACCAAAGTTTAATAGTGCTTGACAGAACTGTCTTAAGTCCGAAGGATAAAGCGGTCTTAATTTCTCTCAAGTAATACAAAAAACTACTTAAAAAAAGGTGAGCATCAGACTAATAGATTAAACCCTTACCAATAAGTACTTAGTCTACTACATTTTTCAAGTGAAAAGCGAACTAACTTGTTGAAAAGTTAACTATGACATAATTAAAATTAAATAAAGAGTCATTAAAGAAAAGAAACAAAGAGATCAAATGCCTGCAAAACAATGTGGAATAGATGCTCTACATTGTTTTCTGGCGACAATGTTATTTCATTGCTCGTGTAGAATAGCTAAATGGTGGAAGTTTTAACATTAGTACCTATGTATACCGTTGCAGATTCCTGTCGAGCGTGGAACGATTCAAGAAACTACAAAATAAACCAACTTCTCGAAAGTACAGTAGGTATATGTTTACCGAACTTATTCGCATGTATGTTGACGTTAACAGCATTTTATAAGATTTTGCGTTTGTTTTTCTTAAACTGAAATTTCTGTTTCCTTTCAAATTTCTTCGGACTTTGGGCAACCGGCCAACCAGACTAGTTTTATAAGAGTACAAAATATTGCAAGAGTGTCTACCTACGTAGGTAAAATTTGTCATTGATCTTTTTCTAAAATCAGCTGTTCTTTATTGTTTCATGTTGTTCTTTTGTGATAATTAGTAGGTATCTGATGCATCTTCAGATGCAGTGTTCGCTTTTTTATGTAATACCTTACGGTTCCACAATCTTTTAAGGTACAAGAAGTACTTTTAATAGCGTCCACAAAAAAAATAACAGCAAAGTAAATACAAGGTAGTAATTATCTTGTGTTAAATTGTCTTAAACACGAATCACATGACGCGAAATACGAAAATCGTAAGGACATACTTGTACCTACGTACGTGAGATGTAAACGAAGACGGATCGAAGAGCGGGAGGGGAGGCTGAGATAAGTTTATCAGAGAAACCTCTCGCCTTGGTATTGACTGAGCGTCGTAGCTTGGCCCTGATTGCCGTTAAACGGAAGGCGGAGCGTGGGAACCGGAGACTAGGTGAGAGCTCCACAAACACACCTATACTAAAATACCTTTAGCATGTTACTATGTCCCTTTTACTAAGCTACTTTATTGATATAAGCCGTTTGTTTTTGTCACGTAAAAGTATGTCTAAAAGAACGACTTTTTATTTTAAAATGTATAATAATGTATTATTCATTTTGCAGTCTTATCGAGCAAACGCATAATCTGATGTCTAGAGATAATCCTCTGTTATGAACATCTGCAGCAGTAGTAACGTATCGATTCTCGTGGCAGTTCTTGTAGCTTCTGCTATTTGAATGGGATATATTTTTGTCATTATTTATATGGCTTCCCATACACTACACTGCTAGGTTACTGTGGTTACAGACATTTTGTAACCGTTACCGTTACGCATTCACGGAAATGGTAGCAGGTTTGACGACTACTATGTCAAAAGTCAAAAGTCAAAAATATCTTTATTCAAGTAGGCCCACAGGTGGCACTTTTGATGCGTACATAAGAATTACACGGTAGTGAGATGATGGCGATAACCACATTCGTAAACTTAAAACTAAAGCTACGAGGGTTCCAAACGCGTCCCGGTCTAAGAAGAAGCCCACAACAAACTTAGCCGGGTGTTTTTTTTTTTTTTTTTTGTTATCGCCATCTCACAATGTAATTTCAATGCAAACATTAATGGACTTCTTAAATGTTATTGTGGTTGTATATTAAGGAAACGTATCTTATAAAAACTCCTTCTGTGTCTAAACTTACGCTCAACAGGTCACCTGTAATAAAATCTGTACGTCAGGGATGGTGAACCTTTTTACTTTTATGTACCTAGCAATTTTTACAAAATGTTTAATGTTGTCAAACTATTCTGAATTTATATAAATTTGAATGTTAGTTTGATAGAAAAATTAATCGTGAGACAAAATCAAAATATAAATGCAAGCGTACATATCGATTGCGTGGTTTTCATTCATTTTAATTTAGGCAAAATAAATATTCGAAAATATAATAACAGCTATTTAACAAAAGACACGAGGAGAGCGACAGCTGAAAGTTTTGAAATAACTTCAAACATTAAACAATAAATAATGTATGCTTTCAAAATAGCAATACTCAGAAGAAATACCAATTCAGCAGGCGCAGCAGCAACAGTGCGAGATGTTTTATAGGGTTCACGAAATATTTCTAAAAGAGCGTTGTCTGGTCCCCCGATAGAAACAATTTAATTTTTCGTATTCCTGGTTCGCCATCCCTGCTTACGCCTTAAGAATCTTACCGTATTTACGAAACTCTTGTTCCAAGGAGTAACATAAACGTCAGCAGGCGTTATCCTGCGAAATTCAGCGCAGTTACTTAAAGTGTTGCGAGTGTTTACCGAGGGGGCACGGGCGTGGAGAGGGCGGCCGGGGTGCGATGGGCCGTAATGCGCGAAATTCAAATCAGATATACGATCGAGTCGTCGCGTCGCCCGTCTTCGATAAGCGGTAACGTTACCTGCAACGCTTTACAGATAGCCCTCCAGCCACTCGTGTATTTCGCGCAACTTTTATATTCAAACATTGCTTGAAAATAAATTTCTAGATAGTCGCGTGTGATGCTGTGTTAAATTTTGTTCATAACCCAAGTAAGTGTATTCGTTAAAAATCTATTTACAATCTCTCACTTTACGAGGAACTAGTTCTGTCCGCTTGTACTACTCGTGTCTACTGTTGTTTCCCTTCTATGGTTATAAATGCTATGCTGCGTAAAAGCAGACCTAAAAACTTGTTGTCGTATTTGCATTAGAAGGTTTCTCGGTGTAAAGTTATCTTCGCTTTTATTCCGCGGCCTAAGTTCGTTGATTAATTCAGTAGTACCTTACTGAACCTCACTAAAATATTTTTTCTTTCCATTTTAACTTGAAGAGGTAATAACATTTAAATATATCCTACAGAAAAAAAGTAACTCAGGCAGACTAATACTTCACTCTATGAAGCAAACAACGCACGGTTAGTATTTATTAAAATTGTAGCCTAAACCATGTTTAATGCCATTGCAAACGTAGTAATCCTGTATTTTATCATCTGAATTAGATGTAAGCTTCAAACTTAGTAACTTTATGCCACAGTAAGCATCCTATATACGGCAGAAGTGGAAAAGTAAAGTAATCAATATCCTTTTAGACGGCTAACGTCTGTGACTTGGCAAAACCTTAATCGTAAGAGGTTTTTTCGATGTAATTTATGTAGGCTAATGTTACTCCCCTTAACATACAAATTAAAGTTAAGCTTACAAATTTCTTGTTTAAATTAGGTAGATATGAGTACGTTAACAATAAAAAAGTTATATTCATCCGTTTTTTAAAATCAAATAATATGAGGATACATTTTTGTTATTTTCAAGTCAGTATATAAAATTATAGTATTAAATAAAAATACCAAGAAAATAAGCACGCAAGTCAAATCAGCGTAGTTCTATTAGATAATTTTATACTAATATCGCATGACAAATACAACGTAATGAAAATATTTTTTTCTAAGTAATATTGACGGGTGTATTACTTATTTGATTTTTGCATAATATGGTAACAGAATGTCTTTGTGTGTTTTAAAAACCTACGCTAGCTCACCTACGGTAAATAGAATCAAACATTTATATCAAAACAAAGGTCACAATGAAAAATATTGAACATAATATTTCTATTGTAGATGAGGTACCTACTGCGACATTGCAGGGGAATAATTGTGTGAATTTAATATTATGTTAGCGTAGTAACTATTATAGAAGTGTAACTCAGACATCAAATATTAAGAGACATTGTGGCTGGTACAAGGCGCATGCATATGCCTGCAAAATTTATCGCAGTAGAACGGGTGCGTCTAAAGTTATTTCTAGAAAATTGATCGTTAAGCCCCTAGAATTATTTCTTTTTACTTGAATCGCGTATTCTGAATAATGTTCTCAGCAAAATGAGGCACTCGATCTGGCTTTTAATATACCGATTTGTTAGGGATTTTTGTTAGGGATTTGCTAAATAAAAACTTTCCTCTATACTTTAAAAGAAATGAGGAACCATTTATTTTGGTAAATCGCGCTGAATAGACGACAAAGAAATACAGTGAACCAATATACTTTAATATGCTAATTTGAATAAATACTTGCTTTTATAAATTATGTATGTTTATAGATACGAGTGGTTGTTAAAAGTTGGGCTCTACTGTGATATGATTCATCATTGCTTTTTACGAAACAAAGAGGTTTGGTTACAAGCCAATCCCTACTAAATACAATAAATTTGAAGGCGTGGCCGATGGTTACTTTGTGACCAACAGGTTAACGTGATTTCGCATGGCATTCATTAAATAACTACACTGTGACATTGACTAATCCTGGACATGATATTTTCCGTTCAGAAAGAAAATCCATGCGAACTAAGTTGCTGTTTTTCCGCTATGAAGTTTAGAAAGACATTATTAGCTAGCCAGTTAAAGCTGAAAAAAAAATACTGGACCAGGCAATAGAGGCAAAGACTCAGGTAATTGCACAACTTGGCAAATGGCACTCAAAAAAGAATAGTTAAATCGAGAGCAAAGCAAACAAAATGCGTATTGGCAACTACTCAGCAGTGTTAGCGGCCGTTTGCAATTGTAAGCGGGCGAGATTACCGTAGACTCGTTGCTTAACTAATTCGTATCAAGCTTAAGAGCCACTCGAATGTACTAGAAAAAGAATAAAACGATCGTGAACGACCGGCTGAGACGGCGACCACACAGTTTAGTCAATAGAAACGTGCAATAATGAAATTTGTATAATATTAGGTGGAGACGCCGAGCGAAACCCCTATAAAAGTGTTTCCATGTACGAATTGAAACGCTTCAAGAATGAATTCCACGGCGAATTCCAAATGAAAATGCAAACGATGTACTGGATCTGAAAAAGTGGTATTAAAGACTACTTATGAGAGCGATTTGCATTTAAGTACATAATTGTGGAATGTCGGCATCCGTTACGTGTGCGTTAATGCAGCTTCAATTTGCGAAATTGGATGTTTCTACGGTCGGCGATGTAGCATCTCTTTTCTCTGTCAAACGCCCTCTGCTTTCATTAGGTAATGAAAATTCATTGGTCAAGTTTACATTACGGACGAGTGCTATAAAGGCAAATCCAATCTTATCGGGTAATGTTATTATCTGGATTACATTTTCTGAGCGAACGTTTTCTTTATACGTTAGTTAAGGAGGATAAATACCGTAATGGTGTTTTGAAATTAATAGTAGTTGGTGCTGGTTTACGATGTACATACACATTATAAGCTGTAGCAATTAGTAGCAATTAAGTGGGTTGGAGCGCGGCGGCGGCGCCTTCGTCAGCCCGCCACGGACTAGATTAAGGCTTGCGGCACGTGGCCCCGCTCGTAACTTGTTTTGCATGAATCTGTACACGACTTTCATACGACTCCCGGGAGGAAATTCAGTTCAGCACCTCTAATGTAAATGAAATTGTGCACGAGAAATAAAACAGGGCTCCTCTGCCGCTATTTATCGCCGCTCGCGTCTCCTAACTCCCCCGTAATGGGAATGTGGAGAAGTCGCGCCGAGCGCAGTAATGAACCGGCCTGGCCTAACGTATGGCCTTTATTGATGATGCTTGCTCCCACTAATATTGCTTTCTTACGCATCTACACTCACACAAAAAACTACCTCAAAAATGCTATAGTTGGATCGTTTGTCGCACGCCACCTTGCCATATGGTGCGGTTCACAGGACACATTGTCCGGTGGAATATGGGTGTCGAATACATTAATTCTAAGCTCTGAGGGTGACTAAAATAACATTTACCTGGGGTTATATGGTGGCGAATTTATCCAATGATAATATTATAAAATGTTCTTTCATTACATGTTATACAAGTTTATTTAAAAAAGTTTTGGATTCAAATCATTTGGAATATTGTAGCGATTATTTTAAGTAAGGACTAATTTTTTAGTCATAAAGGTAACTTATCTTTATAATAAATTAGGCGGATTCCCTATGAAAAAACTGTGATAACATCAAACTTATTAGATTAGACTTTTATATGTATAAAACTATCATTGTTTTTATCTATTATTAATAAGCACAATTTGTACTTTTAATACTTAAAGAAACAAGTTCTGGACAAGAAGCTACGTTTAATCTTTCTGAAATAAAATCCCAACAGTTTTATACAATATAGGCAAGTGGTTATTACAGGTAGAAGTAGTACAATTTGGTCGATACGAGCGTATATGAGGCGGGCCGTGCCTTGCCGTACGCCACCTGTGATTAATTAATTTTCTTTCACGCTTCAAATTTAAGTTCGAGGCGAAATCGTTAACGGCCGGAAAGGCCTGTTGAGCCATAATTTACGTCTTTGCGTTGCTTCACGTTAGTTGCGTCACTTGGGAATTGCGTGCCGTGTGTACATTATAACCATTAAATTTATATAGTAAAAGGTACATAGGAAATTGGGTGGTTGTTCGACTAGTGATTGGAGTCAGATTTTAATCGAACTTGTAAATTTTAAGTTAAAAACCTCGTGGAGATTGTTCCAAATTATGTAGTGTAAGCTATTACGATAAGTTGGATATTAAATGCGTGAAAAATTACTTAATAACGCCATTAGCATCAAACATTTTATATTTCACTCGAATTATTTTTAATCGTAATATTTGACTCGACGGAGTGTAAGTGGGAGGTTAGTACCAGTCAGCCTCCCAAAATGCTAACCTCACCTGCACGTGGTGCACCCTACCGTCTAATCGACGAGGCTCTGGGGACCGACAAGTGGCGTTATAACCACTTCAAATTGGCTAGACTGAATAAATGGCACCGACCGGTGTCAAGCAGCAGCGACGCCGGTGCGATCAGTCTAGCCCTGCGATGACCAACCCGCCTGCCCAGCGTGGTCATTACCGGGCAAATCTTTGTATGGATAGAGAAAAGAAAGCCACATTCCTGGCTCTGACATCAGGCGAGTAGCTGGGAGCCGCTGGAGGCAAGCGCCCCAGGACCATGTATTGTGGAACTCCCTACAAAATACATATGTGCAGCAGTGGACGTCAATTGGTTGAGGTGATAATATTTGTCATTTCATTGGCATACCGAATTCAAGAAATTAATTCAATTTCATTTTTTATTTTAAACTAAATTATTTGAAAGCATTGTAAAATCTGATTATTTAGTTACACGTCACTGTTTCATACTCTTAAGTTATTAATTGTTGACTGAATAATTATTAGCTACCATTCCATATTTGCATGTCAGTTGACGAAGCATCTTTGGACACAAAAATGTTATAGTATCCTGTTTACAAATAAATCACTCATTTTATTCCATTTAGTGTTGCGAATGGAATGTTTAAATCCAGTGGAGACAAGTATTGCATGTGAAACCCAACGGCAGTGCCTATCATGGTTTGGGCTACATTATTAATGACAGTGCGACATGGCGGAGTAGAGGCGCTTTCTATTTCCTCGCATTCTATTAACATTTCGGGACTCTTCATTTAGGCGTGTTCAACCTTCAAGTTGACCTTATTCGTAAAAGCACATTATATTGAGGAGACCTTTTATTATGAAGTTGCTCTTCGTCGTAACATTTGCCAGGAATTTGACTGTTTATTTTTATTCTTTATCGGAGTTTATTTCTTAGAAAATGAAATAATAATTGTAAAATAAAGTATTTACAAAGTAAAGATTGGTTACTTCTTCAGTATTTCTTAGAAACTGCTTATTATTGACCACAACAGAAAACACCCTCCAGTATAAACTTAAATAAATCTTTAAAGAAAAGAGGGTGTAGCAAATCTCTGAATTCAGTCGTACAAGTTGCCAATTGCAAGTTTCAATGAAAAGGGACCCTTACAAAGAGAAGTTGATAAATAGAAGGAATAAAATTGGGCCCGGAGAGATCGATAATGCTTAGAAGAAGCTCTGGGTGCTGTTAAAACGAGAAGTTTATGGTAATCACGCCTGCAAAGGAACACGTGATTGATTGTTCGAAGCCCGCTCCGGTTCGAGGGAGGGAGGGACGAGCGGTCGCAGATACGAATTATCACTCCGAGCGTGTCAGTTTAAAGATACGTTCTCTAGATCAAAGAAGTAGCAGAGATTGTTAAAAGTGTTGAACTAAACTGTGACACTTTTATTAAGATGTAGATATCCAATCTTTCCGCTGATAGCAGCAAAGTACAGATTCTCCAAGGAACATGTAATGCTTTTCTTTTCATTTAATCTGTCTATTTTTATATGATTTCAAATCAAAAAGGACGTATTTAATTTAGGCTGCGCAGTTATACACGTCAGAATTTTAGTGGAGACATGTATGGATTAATGAGTTCTTTATTTTATAAGAAATGATAAGAATGAAGTAGCAGTAAAGACAAGGTTTTGATTACAATATAAGGCTTATGGTTGTCAAAGTCCTTCGAAAATAAAATCTCCAACTGCTGCTCAAATTTAAAGTAAGCACAGCCCCGAGACTTAGCTAAAATCTATCACAATGTTTTTTACACAAAACCTAAATAAAACACATGCATGATAACACTTAGTGGCATTCAAATAAGAAACAAGTTAAAAATTAAAATTGAATAATAATTTGAGTACGAAAAGTTGTAATTTGTGAGATATGGAAATTCTATATTTGGGACATAAAACTTATATTCCAAATATATTATATATTTTTAAACGACGTGCGGCGAAACACTATCGTGGTTACTGCATACATAAATATTCAACATGTTAATGAGTATTTGAGTTTAACATAAATTTGGAGTACTTTTATTGATGCTTACTAATATTATAAATACCTTTCGTACTGTATCTGTTTGTTATTTGCTTCACTAGGGCGTAACTAAGCGACCAACCAACTTGATTTTTGGCATATGGTTAGTTTAAAGGAAGGAGAGTAACAGAGCTACTTTAAGATAATAAACGCAGACGAACAACGTAGACAGCAGCTAGTCTAAAATAAATATTGGGTATTTTACTTTCAAAATAACCATTAAAGGTTTTATAATTTATGGCATTTGGAGGAAGATGCGGCTTTGAAGGGCGAGTAGGCGGACACTTTGGGAATCACTGCGCTAGACCGTTAAGACGCTAAGAGAAATGGCGATCGAGGATCTGAAGATTTAAGTGGCAGTTTCAAATGTGCCTACTTTTAGTGTTATTTCCTAAACGGAAACCATTTGTTTGCTTCATGTACGATCGAGAAGAAAAATGTACGCAATACCCAAAATGGTTTCGCAAAAGTGTTTATGCGATTGCTTGAAGGCAAGTGCACTTTTATATCATTGCTCACTTTGCCACGTTCTGAAAGCGTAAATGTATGTTTCTCTTTACACCTTTTAAAGTTGTTTTGCGTTATCATTTTGTACTTTCACACAATAATGTATGGAATGAAGAGTTTAAGCATACCTATTCTTTCTGAAACAAAATAATTTGGAGACGATTCCTTCCATAATATAAAAATAATCATAACTTTAAGAAATATACTAGCTTTGACTAGGAGTAGAAGATACAACAAAAAAAAAATTTAAATTACTGGGCTGTTAAACGTTAAATATATATTTGAAGTGGTAGTTTCTGAGGTAAGCGCCATCAAATATGCAAAAAAGCTTCTCAGTTTTATAATATAATTATAGATTACTATTTTTGATGGGCTATCACACATCGCACATCCGAAGAATTCTGAGACTTTTAGGAGCCCTGCAAAACGATTCCTAAATTAGTTGAGATGGCATTGAATTAAAGGTATCACGCGTACATTAATAAATTTCAGGCTAGCTCGCTAAAACCTTCTACTGTAGATCCATTATTACCATATAATTTAGGCGAAATATAGACTTCGGTTGATAAAATAACAAGAGAAACTGTGGCAAGGGGTAACGTTGGAAAAGGATTTTTTTCGTTCACGCCTGTTACTCAATATACACAAAACCTAACACGTATCGTGGAAAAGGGATGACTTGGGTATTATTATGAAATTTCGTGCGTAACAGGTAAAGAAAAGGCTCAGGTGTCAGCCTGGCCTGCTTAAATCCGGCAAATAGAAATTGATGTTCGGCGTAGAATCCTATGGCACTATATTTTAAACATTTCACGCCAGCCCCGTGATTTATTTTTGTTGTATTTAATAAAAATAAACTCAATTTAATATAACATTATTTATTTCTGAATATTTAAAACAATGTAAAACATTGAAATCCATATTTAACATTACAAATGCGAACTCGTGTTTGTTTGTTGATGTTAGGCAAATGTAAAATTCAAACTCAAAATTCAAAATTCATTTATTTCAAGTGTATAAGCACTTTTGAAACGGCAAGTCTGCCTGTTTTTAGTGACTCTACCACCGGTTTTGAAGTCAGATTAAACCGAGAAGCCGGCAAGAAAATCAGCAGTTGCTCTTTTTAAACATCAAACAATTATATTTTAGCTTTCATTTTTCTATCTTCTGAGAGGTGAAAGCGGAGCCGGATCCTTCCAAGCAAAGTTGTCATTGAGAAATTTATAAATAGTATACAATACAATTTATAAATTTCTTAATGCCTAGCTGTAATAATTGTATTTTAACATATTATTTAAACTTATGCATTGGTACGAGTATGTCCAAAATTACCCTAGGAATCATATTATAAAAGCGTCTTTCAATCTTTCTCAAACATACATTCCACAGACGATATGCAGATGTAACTATGACCATTTCATTGTAAGTCGATTGTTTTTTTTATCCACTCTTTGTGTAAAAACACTAATATTTTGTCATTATATGTATAATGTTTGTTTCTTGGAGATGCAGCGATGAATACTACTACGGGGAAAAGTTTTTTTTTTTTAATATACTAACGCGATAGACTGACGAGAAATAGTTGCAATGTTTTAATGGTACGTTACCATTAAAACATTGGCAGTGGCAGTGGCATTATGTGGCAGAAATGCAGACTTCTAGCCTTAGCCCGTAAACTTTCTTTGATATACTTAAAAGTTTGCAATTACTCTTTCAGATTTTAATTAATATTACCTGCCTTCTGAGACATATAACATCACAGTAGTTATGCCAAAATATGCACTTTACTTTCTGAAGATTTCAGTCCAAATGTAAATTAAATGTTAGAGAAATTCTCACATAAAATAATTTAAATAGGTATCTTAATTTAACTTAAACGAAAACTAGGAGAACTGTTGGTGTTGTAATGAATTATTAGGTATATTGTGACAGTAATTTTCACAAAAGAAAAAAAGTTAAACTGGTGCATCGGTAGAGTAACTACAAACAGACAATCATATAGAAGCACCTGAAAATAAGCCTTATATACCATTTTGGAAGAAGTGTGTAATTTTAACCGTGTTCTTACCGTTTAATGTAAAGCACGCCATCACCCCTATCAACCCGTGCAGGAAGGCGGAGCAGCTATTAGCTTAACGACCATTTTAATATAAGAGATGACATATTAAATTTACGAGGGCAGCTACTCATAGCGTAAACATCGACGCTGACGTGACGCCTCTATCTTCTTTATTGCCTGCGTAAATATAACTATTAGATGTCTTTATGATATGCTAAACACAAATTTTTAATGGGCGGCATTGTTTACGAGTCGCGTTTACACTATATTGTACCCCGCGGTGTCAAAATATTCCACATAAATTCCGCGTGACACTTAAAACAATGTACCTACTTTGAAACTCCATGGCAACTTTGTGCCTCGAAATTGTTAACGAAAACAACGTATAAAAGAAGTTTACCGTTACATTGATCATTTGTGTGGCACGCAACAAAGTGGGGGCGTACTGACGTACGCAATTACGGGCACCTTCACGTTTTGTTACACACGTTGCAACAATTCGCTATAGGTAATTTACTCAACAAAAAAGGATAATAAAAATAATCATCATCATCATGTAAAATACATCACAATAACAGGCAATGAATCGTTAATACATATTGTTTTGTATTGATTATCGTGAGTTATTGTAATAATTGCATTTATGAACAGAAGTAGTTCTTTATTGAAATAACGAATCTAATTTAAGCCCTGACTTTTTTTAGGTCCTTTAAAAACTACGATCGAAGAACATTATATAATAGGTGCATTATATAGGTAAAATTGTGATTATAAAAGTGAAAAGGTTGGAATGTAGTAGAGTATCAGGGCCCTGAACTGAACAAAAACTACAAATAGCAATGTGTACATCAAAAGGCACATGTATGTAATGAGCACGCAATGACAAATTCGCAAGATTATGTCTGAAAAGCTTCGATTTCTTCCCTAATTAGTCTCCAGGATTAGACGAGGGAATGAATGACGGGGTTTTTATTAAAGACTGCGACGAATACATTACGGCGCGACGGGAGCTTCGCTCTTTACACACCTCTCGCACGGAAGCGAACCGTAATTACTCTAAAACACTACCCATTTGTTTGATGTCTTTGTTCGTTGTTTGCTCCACTTAGGGCGAACATCACCCCCGATTCCCGCTATCCATGCATTCGTACATTAAGGTACAAAACAATGGGGTGAGGCAAAAAACAAGCATTAATAATCAGGAATATGCATCGACAACGGGGGGATATTTGCTCCCCGGCTTTTCAGACTGAAAGTATGAGGGAAGTTTAAGTGACTAGACAGATAATGGCCCTTGTGAACGCCTGGAGGCATGTGGTGCCAATTTCGAAGGTGATTGAGATAGGAGGTGAATATACGAGATTTTTTGACAAATGGTTTTTAAGAGGGGCATAGAAACCGCGCTATTACCATGACTTGACGCTAATAATATAGTATCTTATACCACATAAAATAAATCACAGATTCTTAGGTCTAAAATATTAGCTATTTCTTATTATTTCTTAAACTTTTGGGTATGAATTGCCCAACTTCATAGCTAAATATTAATTGACTGTGAGATGGTATACGCAAAAAAAAAACTGTGGCTATGTTGTGGGTTCTTCTTAGACCTGTAGGGCTAGCTAGCGCAACGAGATAATTATCTCTACACGTTACTCTTATTTTTTCTAAAGAAATAGACGAGATAATGGGTAGAGATAACTCGTGAATCTCGTGGCACGCAGGCTAACCTTACAGGGCGGAACCCTGCTAGCTTTAGTTTTAAGATAACGTTATCCTCACAATAATGAAAACATGTATGAACGCTTCAAAAGTGCCTGTTTTAGGGCTATGAATATAGAATGTAAGTAGAAAAAATAAAATTGGCAATTCCAAGTGCTCTACGAGGCTTGCAACTACGCTAAATCCTAGCACATGACTGGTACCTACTAAAAACTTTTTGACACGAAACCCCAAAACAATTTTTGCATTTCGTACCGATGTCTTCATGATCTAAAGTCGATCATGCTAGAACTTCTAAAATACAAAAGACGCCAATGTCTTAAATTGCTTTATATAATGTTGATAGAGATATGAGTGCACTACGTAGGTACTAATAATTTTGGAAATAATAATGTAATTAATTTAAACATCGAACCCAGCGTATATTGTTTAAAAACAAATATTTAAACCACCGCGCTACAGAAATCGTTAAAGTGCTAACGTACTAAACATTATTAGTTTTGCTTTACAGTTTTGTCATACCGAAATGTTATTAAAGTTAGCATTTAATTCTACTAATATGGGCTTATAACAAATACATTTTGTAACCAACTTTGTAATTCTCTGTTAATTGCTATGGCAATATTATAGGCACTTACTTTTATTGGCACAATAATTGTGGATGATAACAATAATTTGACAATTGAATTGGTTTATATTCTAATTTGAACAATATTAGAATTATTCAGCACCATGATAATTATCATATGAAAGGAACGGTATCCCAGTGGATATTAGAGGCTTATAATAGTTGTTTAAAAGTAATTATTATTTCATGGTGGCGTGATTAGATTTGTTGCATTACGCACCGCTATCGCAAACTACCTTTTGTAATAGTGGGTGTTAAATGCATTAATTATAATAACGTTATTAATAATATGGCAGGCTGCGTGGAAGCTTTAATGATATTTAATAAAGTTTGCCAACAATAAACGTGCTGTATTGCTTTGAGTCTTGCTCTTTGTTTTACAGCTTAGCAATCATCTTTTGGAATAGGAATTTAAGTATGATGGTGTACGGTCTTAAATTACTTTAAAATGTATTTGTACTTATAGTTTTCATGATTTATAATAATAAAACACTAAAGCTAAGGTGTAAGCGGTGATAGCCCAGTGGAAAGGAGCTCGACTTCACTTTCGGGGGACCGTGTTCGAATCCTGTAACTTTTCTAAGTTTTTGTTTTTTTTCATTGTGCGTTTTAAGTAATTAGCCCTGCATTTAAACCTGCATGCCTGATAGTTCTACATAATGTTCTAAAAGGTATGTGGAGTCCACCAATCCACACTGGGCCAGAGTTGTGGCCTTAACCCCTTCTCACTATGGGTTGTAATGGGTTGATATGATGAAAGCTAAGGTTAGCTAATCAAACGTAATTAAATTGCCTGATATCCTAGATTAGAGTCCTTTAACCACCTTCTGGTACAAAGCTGAGGGTTTTGTTATTATTAAGTATCTAGATTTGTGATTGAAATCGACTTAAAGTTCCGGTACGATGCTGCCTAGAAACCGATTAAGGGTTTGATAAAAGTCCGCTATCACCTTAGTCTCCACCATATAAGATTGCTAACTTTTTTTTATATATTGCATAAAAAATATATAATGTACAGAGGCTTTATGCTAAGCATTTCCTACTAATCAGCCATCATACCACAAAACAATCGGCTAACTACGACAAAAAAAGGTGCATTATAGAGTGTCTCTAAGCTATAGATTCCCTCCTACGAGAGACGAGGCCTCTGACGAGCACTGAGCTATTAAAAAGCAAAGGATGAAGATGATAGCCGTTATGTTAATATTATAACTATATCTAAAACTGTATTTGTAGTATTCGATTCATTGATGGGTCATTTGTGTAACATTCTATATAGAGCATGATTTGTCACAAATAATGGTCTCGTTAAGACTGCTTGTACATATTGCGACATGTGGTCGATATTATGCAATAACTTACAAGCCTAATAGAATATGACATTGCTTTATTGTATCAATAATTAATAAAGTGGTCATGTACAGTATTTAGTTAATATCAAGAATTAATTAGGTCAAGTTGTATACACTCATACATACATACAATCTCCGGCTAGACATGAAAAATTGTTGTATTTCGTTTTATGTAAAAGAAATGTTGCAAAGCTAGATCTAAGAAGTTTTTGAAAGTAGCCTTTTCGTCACGGCATAATTTTTTCAGTTGCATGATTCCATCTCATATGCTTGCAAATGTTTTGGTTTCAATTCTTTCTTAGTTTCAATGATTCTGGATTTCAATTCTTTGAATAAGCGAAACTTTTTGATAGAAAATTGGCGTTTTTATCACTTTTATACTTTATTACTTTTTCTCTACGGTATACGGTAAACCATTTAAAATCGTACAAGTAAGTAAACTTTAATTAGACAGCAATAATACTCTTTTTACCTTTTATGAGCTGTTAGAAATAAATATTTCAATTACTATTGTATTATTGTTATGTCATAATTCAAAATTTTAAACAATTATAAACTGGATGATTAAAATACTTCATTCATAATTCTATTTGAAAACATTAGCAGGACAAATGGTATTTTCACTAAATTGAATACTAAGAAAGCTAAGCGTAAAACAATTACCTCTCACATATTACCTATTATACAATACGCAGACTAGTTGGACCGTGAACGTATACATTTTGTTATAGCGGACATCTTGAATTTGTAATTTTTTTATAATTACTAAGCAAATCCTTTTATTTGACATAAATATTGAGGAAGTTTCGAAAAAATCTGTTATTCGCCATTTTGTGCCAGTGGCCATCTTGGACCGATTTTCATTAAACATAGTTCAGAACACTCCCGCTTAATTCACTTTTCAAACAAAATTAATAATACTCCGACACGATAAATTTATAATACCCCTTTGTTTTTGCGTCAGTTAAAAAAAATAGCATGGAGACATTTCTAACCGTCATATCTCCGACCGTGGGGTAATACCTAAACACGTCGAAAAACTAGTGACGATTTATTGCCTATCGTTGGATGGCTGCCAGCTCAATTCTTTCTCTTAATTGATATTTTTTCCCATAA
The DNA here is from genome assembly GCF_905163445.1 of Pararge aegeria. Taxonomy (NCBI): domain Eukaryota; kingdom Metazoa; phylum Arthropoda; class Insecta; order Lepidoptera; family Nymphalidae; genus Pararge; species Pararge aegeria. The sequence continues at coordinate 13,735,034 of NC_053185.1, read as the reverse complement.
TATTAGCATTACGAAGAGGTTCACAGGTCCCGATAAATATTTACCTACCATAAATACCTACTATAATATAATATGGATATTGAAACGTCAATAACTTTACTTTTACAAGACTAAAAGTAATGAGTAATATATTTACATACTATTCAAAATGCATTTATTTCAATTAGGCCTAGTTCAGCACTTTTGAAACGTCAAGTCTGTCTGTTTGTAGTGACTCTACAACCGGTTCGAAAGGCAGATTCTACCGAGAAGGAGCCGTCAAGAAACTCAGCAGTTGCTCTTTTTCAACATCAACCATTTAAATTTTACATTTTATATTTTAACATTCATTTTTCTATCTTGTGAGAGATGAAAGCGGAGCCGGATGCTTCCAAGCAACCTTGTCATTAAGAAATTCATCAATTTTATAGTAACCTCGCTGTAATAAATGTGCTTTAACATATTCTTTAATATTATGCAAACTTATCCTTAGCCATGTACTCCTGTACTTTTCCCAGGAGATATGCAGATGACACTAATTTATGACCACTTCTTGTAAATCGATTGTTTATATCCACTTTTTGTTTTATAAATAGAAAAACGAGTTTAGATACAGAATATGTTCCATTGTATCAAATAAGGTGTTTTTAATTCCGTATTGTATGCTGATCTGTGTGCTGTCGTTTTAGACGTAATAACATACTAAATACAGTTCACAGTTTATTTAATAAAAACCTTACTTTTTGCAATATCATTTTCATGCTGAAATAATTTTTGCATTGCCATTGTCATGAGGAATTTCACTAAGCATCAAAAAGTGATATATATAAACAAACCTACAGATAATACAATGAGTTTCAAGCTAAATTGTTAAGTTAAATCAATGTTTATGTCATTGGAAGAGTGATTTTAAACTTATAAGCGATTAATCTACTTTTGGCTCGGCCAAACAATTCATGGCAACTTCTCGAATGTACTTGTCCCCATCTTCTTGTGGGGAAAAATCTAAGCACGCTGAAGGCTTAGTGGCGTTTTATTAACCCTGTTTGGATCCACGCCAGATACTTCTTACTCTAATTGATATTTGGAAGATAATATTAACATTAGGACGGAATTCACGAATCTTGGTAAAGTATTAAATCTAGGTACCTATATGTATTGCCACTAATTTAGGTAAGAACATTTAAATAATAATGCAAATAAATAGATTATTTCCCAACCCATTTTATCCTTTCAAATCGATCCGTAGTTTCTGTATTTAAATCGACTCCTCAAAGTACAATGTACTTTATAAGTGAAAATATTCTTTGATACTATTATTTGTAAAATGCAGCTTCGAGTAGGTATGTCAACTCAACATATAAATGAAGGTTTTTCAGGCAGCCTCTTTATACACGGAAATGATGACGAAAAAAAGTTTCACGTATAGAAGTGATTGAGTGGATATCGTTGAATAGGTGTTATAAAGTGCTTTATTTGTTAAGAGCGGATTTTATTTCGCAACCTATTTATTAAAAACTATTTTTAGCTTATTTCGTTAAAAGGTTTTTCGGCTGAAAATGTTTTTGGTACTTACCATTTTATTGTTGATTTCGTGAAAATGTATTTCGCACACTTTGTCTACTATATCTTCACTTTGAAATGTGACGAAACCGAAACCTGAAACAAGAAAACTTATGTTAATTACAGAAAATTACATCAATATACGATTATAAGTAGATAATAGGAACAAGGAACCAAGAAAACTATCATTCTTAAAATATTTTTTTATATTTTCTTAAATATATTATTTATTACGTGACTTCTTCGGATGTAATCTGTCGGAGTGCCAATAAATAAGAAAACTGTCTGTCCTTTCAAACGTGTAAGTGATAAAAGTTTAATGAAACCTGATAAAAGTTTATTTGTCTACAACAATTGAAATTGTTTTAATAAAGGCGACACTTCAAAAATTAATTGTCGATCTCAAGAAGTTACTTCGTTAGTTTGGAATTATGTCTACATCTTTTAATTAAAGTCAATTGTTCTCTTGTAATATTAAAGACGCAACGATTCGAACAAAGGACGTTATCGTCGGATGCAGCTTGGAAATAGCTTTGGCCGTTCCTCAAAAATTTAATAATCCAAGTATTGGCGGAAATCCTGGCAATATTTCTTCTCTTAAAGGTTGCAAGACATTCACGTGGACTGCGACGAGCAACTTTGCCGATACGTTCCCATTTTAACTTTAAGAGTTCAAGTTTTCCACATACGATTCATGAGTAACAAATTCGAATTACGCATCCCAAAACTCAGAACCGCTTTCCGATATTTACAGTGTACAGAATTCCAAACAACAACTTTAACACGGCATGTCACATATCCATTAACTTTGTAACTAAGTTAACTACTAAAATCATGCAAGGGTCCTTTTCACGTTGACAAATTCTCACTAAAACTAGAAACGTATAGAACATTTATTTCGGGCTTATTTTTTGTGTAAGCCATTTTCTGACGGATGGACGGATAGACAGATGGACAGCGGGTGCTTAGTTATAGAGTCCCTTTTGCCGGAACCGTACCCTAAAAACCATAAATAGCACGTTTTTTAATAATTTCGTGACATCATCCGTCACCAGTTTTGCAGACAGTGAGAAGCATTGGAAGCGATGCGCAAGCTTGTCCCAACTCTAATGATTAAGACACACATAAGTGACGTGACGTGTCCACCATGGCAAATAGCATTAGCGGACCTTTTGTAAACACTAGACACCCCGCCGAGCGCGTTTATGTCGACGTCGTGGAACGGGTAGAGTTCCCCAACGATCACTTGAAAAGTTTAACTTGTTTGTTCCACATACGACAGCGATATTGGTAGTTAAGTAAACATTAATTGAAAGATTAATGTTGCGGCCATATGGTGCTCTGAACATTCTAAAACAAGGCTATCTTGTGGCACTAGGGGTTTGTACACGTTGTAACTATTTTTAATATATTATTATTGCTAAGTAAACTTCGTTGATAGTGCAGTGGGTACGACTTGCATGTACCGCTGATTTTTCGGAGTTATGTGCGTTTAAAGCAATCAAATATCATTTGCTTTTACGGTGAACGGAACCGTCGTAAGGAAATTTCCATGCTTAAGAGTTCCTCATAATGTTCTCAAAGGTGTGTGATGCTATGGAGTGGGCAAGTAATGCTGATGATGATGAATGTATACTGAAAAATAATAACATTTAGATTAATTTGATATATACATATAGTGTAGTTAAGAAAAATAATTGTTTTATATATATATATATATATAGTATAGTGCATATGATATATGCTTTTCCTATGTAAAGTATATTAAATTTATGTGTTAAAATTATACGAGGATAAACATTTTAATTTTGAAATACAGCAAGGAATAATTATAGCTTTAGGAAAGCAAAATCACTTATAATAATTTATTTTGTTTTAAATCTATTACAATCTGCCACGCCCATTGCGTGACGTCACAAGACGTGACCATGAATTATTCATTTTAAGAGAAAATAGATTTAAAGAAATTCAATCAGAATACTAATTAAGAAATCGTTGTTTTCATAATTATTACTAAGTAATTTCCGGCGCAAATACTATAAAAAGGGTAGGTTTAAACAAACCAAAATAAAGGTAGTGTTTCTTTTAAACATTTTCCAGTAATTGGATGTCAAAAATTTACCATAGAACAAGTTATTGGAAGTAAGAAATTCAACGAAGAACAAGTATTTCGACTCATTTTATATGGCGAAGTAAGCTTTTATCTGGTACATTTCAGGATGATAAACTCGATATTGCAGTAGCGTAGAGGTTATGTTTAACCTTTTACAAGCTGCGGAGACAATCTAAACAAACGACGCGTCCTGTATATCAAAACTAGGGCGTACAACGCGCTTGGTATTTCACGCGCGACCGGCGGCTTTGCGTACGAATTGAGGCAAAGATAGCAACACCCCGAAAAAGGCAAATAGGGGTTTCGCTGAGTTCCATAGTTGACCGTATTTTCTTTATGCATTATAAGGTCGCTACAGTACATTTAGCAAACAAGGAAAATCGTTTCGGTTACACTGAGTAAATATAGGAAGGCTAGAGGATTCATTTTGGTTTGGTTTTCTGGTTTGCGTGAAATACTAATGGCCTTTATTTTTATCCTACTTACGGATTTATAGAACACTATTGTATAGTGTTATATGGAAAGTGATTAAATGAAGTTGTTGTTAGACATACCAAGAAATTATCAATATCAGAAATTATCAAATCAGCAATATTAATGTTCATTACGGTTTTACGAATAAAATGTCAAAGATATGCCAATAATCACCACGCTTGGCGTCCGGTTTGGTGATCGCAGTGCTGGTCCTTTCGCACCGGTAACGCCTTACACCCCACTAGTTGGTATGTTGCCTGGCCTAGGTACAATATTGCTTATAATTAGTAGATTATGCTGGTTAAGTTACGAACGTTATGAAATCATTTGCGTTCGTTAATCTTTAATGTAGTATCGGTTAAATGTTACATTGATGTCATTCACAATGTCAGTACTGAGAATACGTTGCGTTGCTTGGGAGTTCGGATCCTGCATAAGATAGTCTGCAATAAACTTAATAGTCCGACTTATCATTAAAAGTTCATCTTTCCTTGCCTAAAATGTCAACGATTGTTTTTATGGCATAGATAATAGGTTAACATTAATTCTTTCTTATTCTCATTACATAGAAAAGAAGTCTTATTGAAACAGAGATGTAAGGACAATAGAACAGTTGTATTGTTGAAATGAAATGAGGGTGGAACCGATTTCCTCCGTTATTTATGCGGGTCTGTAAACGGAATAAAGTAGGAAGTAAGCAGCAACGGCTCGGCGCGGCGTCCGGCGAAGTTATCTGCGGGCACAGCGCTTCTGCAAATATTAAATCAGGCTCTCGATTGAAAACAAACCATTTTCTTCTGTAGCTCCTATATCAAACTCGAACTACTAGTAAATATAGGACATAATAGCAAATTAAGTTGTATATTGGATGTGCAGGCTGCTTACAAGAGGAACTGCATACGTATTTGTTCACTAGAGAGTACAAGGACTTTATTTCTACCGATACTTATTCAATATGTATAGCATTATATTATAACAACTAAATAAAACTGACTTCAGTGCATATCAACCCACTACCGGCCCACTACAGAGCACGGGTCTCCTCCTACACTGGGAAGGGGCTAAAGCCATAGTCCACCACGCTGGACCAGTGCGGATTGGTGTCCTTTTATATTAGCATATACCTTTATGACGAAGGATATGAAACATGGGTGGAGCAGCGGTGATAGCCCAGTGGGTAGGCCTTAGACTTCACTCTCGGGGGGCCGAGTTGGAATCCCAGCACGCTCCTCTAACTTTTCTAAGTTACGTGGGGAGCCTTTGACCGCGGCTAGTTAACACTCTACCGACAAAGACGTGCCCTAAGCGATTTAGCGTTCCGGTGCGATGTCGCGTAGAACTAATCGGTTAGTGTTATGACTACCATGTTAGCCCGCTAACAGGTTAGCCCGCTACCATCTAAGACTGCATCATAATTAACTACCAGGTAAAATGCCAGTCAAGGTTTTTTTTGTTAACTAAATTACAAGAAACTTGTATGGTTATTTATTTATCAAAAGTACTATAAAAGCACATGGCACATTCCCACGTCAGCCGTTTCCACGGACGTGTCTCTATAATTTGTCTCCGACTGAGGCCGTGGATATACAGAAACGGTAACTAGAATTGTAACACAATATTCGCAAAAGTTGGAAATGAAACGTAAAGAGAATAGAGAGAAATACCATTGTCACTGACCACGTAAAAAGTTTTGGGTTTCAAGTTCCCTTTGTGTGTTCGCCGTAGATAAATGGGGCGTTTTCGTGAAATTCGTCCGCGTCACTTCTCGTAACAATGGGGAAGATAAATAATCCCTGCGTAAGAAAAGGATTTCGTAAACATAATTATTTAAACTCGCAATTGTTGCCGTGGAAGTACGCTAATGAAAGTTCCTCGGCGACATTCGAGGCATTAACTTTTTCACAGCTTCAATTTGACTTTGGAGCACCTTTGTTGTTTGGAGGCCGATTGGATTAGAATTCTTTAAGATTGTGTCCAATTAAAATTGGCCTTTGGAATTTTCGAATGCCTTTGTCATATAGCAAAAAAAGGTTTATCAGAATGTACGCATACCTACAATTCGCTTCTATATCAACATGGTGCATACGAGTATATCATGGTGTATGTAGACGTCCGCCCCTGGGCAGAAGTCTCAGTAGGAATTACTTCGCAATTGCGAAGTCGCCACTCTGGCACATTGAAACCTTATCTTCCGTCGTCTTTCTGACTATGCTCCACATAGTGTGCCATTTTAGCTCAGCTTCACGTTGAGCCGGTAATTCTGGTTTTTCTACGAATCTCCTTATTCTGATTTGATTATCAGTTAGGGATAACCCCAGCATATTGTCTAGTGATCGATTGAGTGGCTCTCCATAATACGCTCAGAATATGATATGAAATATTTGCCAAGGCTTATTTTGTAGCCTCTTAAGTCCAGGGTTCTTGTTGTTATTTACCACCAAGTGTTAAAAGATTCCGTACGATCACGTAGAAACCAATTACAGCCTTAGTTCAGAAAACTAAGATATATCGTACCCCTTTCATTTAATGCTGCAATCAATTTAAATCGTCGTAGTAAACGTGACCAAACAAATAGATAATCTATAAAGATTTATTTCCAGTTAAGGTTCTATAGTGTACGTGTTTAAGAATAATTATGATGTCATTCGGAATATAAGAACCAAATTGTGAAGTAGCACAGAAAACAAAATACCAACTTTAGTCTTATTTAAACTCCGATACAGGAATAATATAGAAATTCGTTTCGCACCTGAGATGTGCTTGTTATTTTAATATAAGAAACGGGAAGTTAAAACGAAGATTATGAATGTGTCTGCCGATATCGAATATCTATCTCGACACATCTGTCGGGCGGCACGTGGGGCTGACAGTGGGCGGGCCCCGTATCAGGGCAGGCAGTATAATCTGCCCGGCACTGTATGAAACACCGACCGGTGGCGTTTATGATGCTATAATAACCGTATAAAACGCGACTTATTGTAGGCGTCGATAACGGACTATACTCAACCATAGGCCTGTACTTGGTCACGCTTTGTACCAACACGTACAGTACAGTACCGATATAGGACAAAAAAATGATTCAGTATATTTTTTTATAAATAAAAATCTAAGTAACACGAATAAGTTAGCACCAGTTTGGAAAGTAACATAGCAGTTTCAAATAGTGATTTTTTACAGAGAAATAGCCTGATAATGCAGTTATGACAAAACAAGAACACACAAGAATATAGTCCGTTGAAACAGCTTTTATGAGGTAGAAGTGAAAAAGCCTTTTCTGGGTACGTAGTTTTTATACAATTAGAATTCACAATAAATAGCTTGATGATACAGCTATAACAAGTAAGATGTGCAAAACAATTTTTCAGACTTCCTTACGTTCATCTATGCAATTTATACATTATGCTGGTATTAGAAGATTACACTGTGGCCAAACAACTTTTTAAATATTACAACGATAAAAAGTAAAATATACAAACCTAAGCCAGTACTTCCTGTCACCCTCAATATAATATTCATAATATTCCTAGTAACCGTCACGTTTCCACCACGCCTGTTTACACGAAATGCTCGCTTAATTGAATGAAGCAATGCAAAGTACGAAGTGAATCGTCGGAATTCGCAGCGACTATTTTTGCCCTTGTTTTGTAAAAAGTAACGTTCTACGTTCGCGGTAACAAGCAAGTTTTCGTTCGGAGCAAACTCAACAACCACTCAGTTGAGCAGCGGAGTTGTCCGCTGGCCACGCTCCGACGTTCAAACTTTTGTTATTGTTCCGCTTCATTATTGTAATACGAAATACGCAGTGCCATAATTAAGAGATGCTAGGGAATTGTCCCATCTGATGTAATAGTTGGAGGAAAGTTTTATCATCGCTATAGATTGTTCGCTTCATAAATGATTGCCGGATTGCTTTTGCTAGCTCATCTTTGATAACAAGTTAATAGACATAGTTATTAGCTCGAATAGATTCTGTATTGAAATATTATTTATAGAGCATACTATAGCTTCACTGACGTGCGCGGTCAGTAACTATTGGACACCAATTAACTACTCCATTTATTGTACGTTGACATACAATGTTACGATGTGATATGAATTAAGGACTGTGTTCATAGTGAGTGACTAAAGTACAGATCTAACAGGTTATATGATTTTTTCTAACATCTTGCTGGACAAATTAACATATGTATGTAAATTCATACATAAGCAAGCGAACTAGTAAAATAGAGAAAATCAGATGAAAACAAAGCAGCCTACATTAGTTCTTCAGCCAATGCCAAATATTTGCGTATGTTACGTTCCGCTTTAGACTTAAGTTCAGCTCAGCCGTTAAACAAACAATGTTACAAAAAGCAGCGAGCGAGTGAGTGAGCACATGTTTAGGAATATGTGCAAACAGTTTATAGTGATTGCCGTTCCCAAGAATAATACGAGCTTGATTCCAAGACAAATATGTGACGAGACGCTAATGCATCCCGAGCGAGGTACTCTAAATGCAAACTTTCGGCAAGCGAAGAAAATGGCGGATAAAAGCTGTTGCAAAAAGAATTGGCTCCTCTTCATTTTCTCTATTGTGAAGTTGAATGGAACACAAACAATCAACTTTCTCGTCGAGTTGATTGTGTGGAGACACCCTTATTGTCTACCTTCAGGTAAATAAAGTAGACACAATTGCCCTGCTACTTTGAAATTCGTCGCCTGTTCAATTTTTAAATTGTCTAACTTTAATCTTCCAGATATTCTGCCTCAATTTTGGGAATTAAGGCGGAATAAAATATTTTATTTAACGATAAAACACATCCAGGAAAGTGCGCGGCAAGAAAAATCATAAATCTGAGACATCGAATTTAAGACCGATACGTCGTAAGAGAAATATTCGCGAGTAGCTGTTAGCCCGCAACCGGTGGAACAATTTATCAAAAGCGACGGAACCCTCGTCCAATCGGTTGATGGCAATGCCATAAATATTTACTTTAATAAGATTCTGTCCCTTTTATTCGCAACTCTTGTTTTACGACACACTTTGGCTCACGATTTCGACCATCGACCTACGAGTAGAGCAGCGTGTGCGCATTATTTTTTTACTATCGGCATTCGCAGTAAAATACCGAAGAAAACCATTACATTCTATGTCTACTATACAACTTTATTTGGCTGAAGAAATTCACAAAGCGCTCTGCTTATTGTCAAAATCAATACTTTTTCATCCAAATAGTCCTAAAGTTATATAGGACTATAAAAGTATTTACCTACACTGAGAGTTTTTTGGCTAAAACTAAGTATAGAAAATGATGTATCACAAAACCTAGTCACAATATATCATTCCTTAGTTATATACAATTAATGCAATCCTTTTCATCACGGCGTAAAAAACATTTTTATAATTACGTGAAATAAAATAAGATTATGAGATGAACATAATAAATGAGTTTTCTTCTGAATTAGAAGGAGGGCGTTCAAATCTTGTAATTTGCATACACTTCCCATGAGGGTGTGCATAGGAGCTTTAACAAGCGAGTATTATCTGAAAGCGATCATTCAAATTAAAAATAATAATGCTAAGGGTATTTGCAGGTTTTTATAGCCTCGCTTTACTGAAAAGGGCTGTGCGTTATTTAAGGATGAGAATTAAGATCTTGTTAGTATAATGTGTTACTTGCGAGTTGTTTCGTAGACCCTGTTCTCCTTGAAGAGGCTTGAGTCTTCCCATGTTAGTTTAGGACCTCGTAGACCCCGTAACTTACGCTAATGGCAGCGTTACTTATTTAACTTGCAAGAATACTTCTGTAAATGCTTTTGCTTGGCTCTATATAATTACGAGATCTTAATTTTCGGTTAAAATAGATACTTAATTCCTACACATAACTTGATTTATTCTTACAGTCATATTTTGCACTCATATTTCCATCATCAACAGCCTATTACAGTCCACTGCTGGGCTAAAGGCCTCTCCGGACAGGAGGATTTTCCCATAATCACCACGCTGGGCAGGCGGGTTGGTGATCGCAGAAAATGGTAGTAGTAGCACAGAAGACGCTGCTGCCCGCTCTCCGTTACATTCCCTTAGTCGCCTCGTACGACACCCGCGGGAAGAGGTGGTGACAACTGTATTCGGATCTGCCGTTACCACACGGCAAATATCATATTTTAATGTTACTATAAATTATTTTTAAGTAATATATATACTTCAATTGTACATCCATAAATATGGTGTGCAAGAAAATGGCGCTATTGCCGCTTTGTGTTGCCAGGTTTATTCGTTGGACTAAAAAACTAAAAAGTCAGGCAAAGTTGTGTTGATAATATTTCGTTACACTACGTGCCCGGAGTCTCTACGAATCATTGTTTAAGAATATTCCTTAATAAATATCTTTTATCCTTGAAACATGGTAATAAAGATAACATATTTTATAAAGATAGCAAGCTCTGTAAGATTTTAATTAGAAATTATAAATACTAACTACATAACTACCGATTGACAATTATGGATCAAGTATAGACGTTACGGCGCGGCTACTGTCACTAATACAATTGAGTTGCATTGCCGTTCAACCGTGATTAAGTTTTGATTTTGAGATAAACGCATTACGCAATGTATGGCATCATCAGCTTAGTATATACTAAGCTGATGATGCCTACAGCTTACTTTTACCGCATACTTTTTACAAACACATCCCATAAAATTTTAAAATATGCTTTATCCTATCTGATATTTTCTTAGTTTCCAACTAATTCGGTTCTAATATATTATTATTATTCTGAATCCTTATATAACAGGTATGTTATAAAATTAGGTATATAGGCGATACTTAGCAGAAGTCGTTGACATTCAATTATCTTTAAATAATAAATTTAGCTAAATTTGCTATTGTCCGCGAAAACAAGGCAAAACTGCACGGTGCATTTGGTATTTCTTCAACTTTCACTTCTCTTTGGAATTGTCTATTGTAAGGCCAATATCTTATAAGAATGCTCTGGTAAAGAAGACACTCACGTGTAAAGAACACAGTGCTGATCGATATCGTGTTTAACTATCGAAGATTTAAATTGGACCGTGCAGGTTTGCTGCGTTATCTTTGCACTATGATTTATGTGTGAAAGTGTGAATAGTAGGGGAGTGTGTTTTTATGAGTGTCAACATTCATTATTATTCATCAGTGTAATCCTATATTCATAATTTTTTAGCCCAAAACGCTATACGCTATGTGAATCACTAGACCAGCAAGGACACAAATAAATATATTATAAATGTTATCATATGTAGTGATGAGAGAGAAGCACATGATGGTATCTTTGTTGTCACTAATTAATGCAATTAGGCGCGTAATCGCGTCACATCTGAGTGAACATGTGGGCACGGGGCGCTGTGCTTTGCCAGTTTAAAGGCGCCTTTCCATAAAATCTGCTGAAAGATGTTATGGATAGAATCGCTTAAATTTTGTTACACTTTTTTTTAGTAGGAACTGGAATCCTCATGATGTCCCTATAGTGAGAGATATCAACCACTATTATTTGGAGCTGATGTTGAACTTTTTTCAACTAAAACCTCGCCGTTTTCTAACTCGTCGAATGGTGGCTGGATCATGGGAACGCTCAAAGCCGCAACCAGGTGACGGTGCAGGTAGAAGTAACACCTCCCTCTGGCATTTCAGAAGTCCCTTATCATCAGCGCACCTAGAATACGGGGTGTGCCTACCCATTACCATTTGCATTTTCTAGACTAAGCTAATTGAACCTAAGTTTCTTACGAAGGATGTGCACTTGGGATATGCGCTCGAGATACGAGAGAGGGATCTGAGCTTCGGATATGTGCTTTGTTATCTCTGTCAAATAGTCCTTGCCTAACGAACTGCAAAGCTTACCTACCTCGCACATCTCGTTCGCTCGGCTGCACTTCTTAGGTTCGGTAGAGAAGGATGCAAATAGTTGTACAGCTTTCGTATCCTCGCCCATTTATATTGCACATTAAAAGGAGCTTTAATAATAACGCCTAATGCCGTACTTGTAATCATATTAAAATAATCTATTTATACGTTGATACGTATTGACATAACTATTATTGTAAATGAAAAGGTTATCTGTGGTCTATTAATAAAATGATTGTTGCGTTCAGTTCGCATAGCCTTGTGAAGCGCGTAATCCCATCGGAAAGACGTGCCCGAGACGCGCGGGATAGGATTTGCTGGATCATCGGACTGTTGTACTCCGAATATCGTTGTCGAGGCTACACCATCCTTATGCAATCGACTGGATAGTTCCTTCAAAAGCTTTACACCACTGATAAATTGATGTTACATCGAATTTCCAAAATCAATATTGGAAACTAACGCGCCGCTAGATATTTTAATAATAACCCCCCCGACCTCTATAATAGTTATTAATAACGGCCCACGTACCTTCCCCGGGCGGCTATTCCATAATTCTACGATAATCTCGAAACACGAAAGCGTTTTAATAAAGATTGTTCGCTCATAAATGTTACGAGTGCCGATATTAAATTTATTCGGTGTCTGGGAAAACTCTTATAATATGAAAGTTGTGGTGCAGTGGATAATTCTGATGATATCGTTTTAATTGCGTAGAGAGGGGGGGTGGAGAGCCGAATTGTGATGCCGGATGCGATCCGTGGACTCGCGCAGATTGTCAATGAAGACGCCGCTCTCACGTACGCTACGGTTCACTTGTTAGGAAGACCGCAGTGAGAAGCCCAAATATTTACTATTGCATTCGAAATACAAAACTTTGCACTCGAAAAAGAGCCATCTTAAAGTTTGCGAGAGTTGCGAGGGTCGTATTTCCAGTTGTCCTCTGCCGAGTTCTCGAGTGACCGGTCAGTGCTGGACGGTTTATTGCGACCGCACTATTTGCCAAGCACTACAAAACTGTTTCCTCTGATTTTGGCAATATTGTTGTCCCATTTTGTTTTGGTTACTAGAATAGACTTTTTATATCAACGGAACTGTTTATGCTGTACCTGCTTTTGGCAGTACCTTTATACAACAAAAGGCTTATTTTTGGTATGATGAAAGTGTGTTTTATACATCCATATTATTAAAATGACGTCTATTGTTTTGTTACTCGTTACATTTATATAAACCTAACAAATATACAAACAAAACGAATTTTTAGTTTTATTATATCGAAATTTCAAATAATTTTGCCAACGGTTCATTTTGTTTCTGAATATATCCCGAAAAAGATGTTAAATTTTCAATCGGTGTGCTTGATATAACTACAAAATGAGGGTGCACAAAGTAGCCGCTTTCTGATCACGTAATTTTCTATCCTTTTATCACTCTTTTACACCAAGGTTCAGTCGTACTTTTCCGTGTCAGTGAGGTATTAAAATCATGAAATTTCATTGTATTTTTTAAACCCGCTCTCCAGCTGGATTTAACGGACTTTATCAAGCACGCGTGCGGTGCAGTGAATCGGATAGATGCAGCTATTTTCTAGTATTTTTACTGGATGTACTCGGGTTCACTTATTCCTTTGGTGTGAGTGTAACGAGCCAACTGACACGAAGAGTTAACAATAATACTTAAAACTTTATTAGATTTTTCAAGCGTTAAGAACCATATAGCAATCGTTTTATTCATTAAACGACCTATACTTCTCTACTTTGTGCTACCAGGGGGTTGCCTCCATCCTCCATCTTAAATATTGTTATTTTAATTTTGTTAACGCTCGTGTTTCAGAATTATATGCTTATTTTAAGGATGCCAAGGTATGTCACATAACTGTATATTTGATATAGTACTTCTTGAAGTGAGCGTAGTAAGTCTCTTGACAATTCAGTTAAATTATGAGATTTGTGTAACAGAATTTACAGAACTGTGCAGAATGGGAATCAATAGCGTTTTAACTGTTATTGTTAATTATAGTTTATGCTGAGTTGTTTATGTCGCATAAATTATTTGTGCAAATCTATGGCAGAATTATTTTCTAATTAGTTTATGCATTTTTATATCTACATAAATATATTCTTTAAAAATTTAGTCCACATAAGCTATTGTTAAGTTCAACCTGACAATATAGCTACGGTTTGCCAATATTGTGACCGAAGTCAGTCAGTAAAAAAAAAACAACATTTCCGAAGCGACTTAATATCACGGCTAGTGCACTTTAGTAGTCTGGTTGATAAAATTTTGCGCTGCTCTTGTTATTATGCGCAAAATATATTTTTTATCCTTCAAAAAAAGGTCTGTGTCTCCCTTTTCTGTATTAAGCACAAATTTCGAACGTAATATTCTACACCAGTTTGCCAACTATTAACATTGTAATATAAGCAATAAGCTACAAGGGATGTAGCTACTGAGTGCCCCAGCTCTTAAATACGCCGACACAATGCATTTTATTAAAACGCTGGGGCGGCTTTTTAAGTCGATTCTCCATAGAATGTCGCTCTATCCGCCGCTTTGTTCTCACTTTTAATAGTCTAGGAGATACCGTAGACTGAAACGGAATGTGTCCATACAAATATTTTACAAAATTCACCAATTGCAAATGGTTACTGGATAGTGATGCATAGAAAAATATAGCACTTAACACGAAACTGGCTCTAGAGCTATATACGACAGTTTTGGTCATATGGTTTTTTGGTTGGTTCATGACATGATCATACCAATGCAGCCGGTACAGTGATAGCTAGCGCTAGAAGAATAATCAAAGATAAAAGACAAATAGGCTGTATTCTATTTATTATTGTACTGTTTTCTATATTTTTTTAACATGGGAAAGTATATAATACGAATGCCACGCGGACATTTTAACGTTACTAACGTGCTATTTAAAAAATCATTAGTTATATAAATGAAAATTACTAGGTATTAACAATTGTGTGTTGCGTTTAGTGACATAAATAATATTATCTATTAAAATATCTGGTCATGTACGGAACTGATTTAATGTTTTAAAAATTAAGTGTTCGACGCTTTACTCGCCAATGACGTAGGTAGACGGACTTACAAATATTAAGTCTTTATTTTTTTATTGGAAATCTTACAGCTGTCTCTTAAGCTATAGGGGGCTGCACACACAAAAGCACCTGATATAAGTAGGGCGCGATGAGTGCAAAATGTATTTACGCAGGGCGATTACGCGCAGCAAGCTGGGTGATCGAGTGTACGGATTGTACGTGATAAGTCTATAACATCTACTCGTTCGTTATGAGTTCCTAGTCACCTCAAAATTTTTCAGAACCAATAGCTTGTATTGAGAAAATATAAAAAAGCGATTTGCTGATTATCTGGCACGATACACCCATACGCCAACAGAATAAAGTGCATTACATAGATGCAACTTATAACTAATGGTGAATTATAAAACTTAGAAGTCTGAGTTCTAGGTCATTTAAAAAACCCGCACCGGGTTAAAAAAGCATGCCTAAAAGGCATGCTTTTCAACAAATCTATCTGTATCTGTGGATATGTGTTAGAAAGATTTGATAGCATAGACAAACTAAATCTGGTAATTGAGTTTAATTTAATAATTAGTGGAAGTATATACTCAGATCAGATTGATCGTGTAAGGTCTGTCAGGTAAACTGATTATATAGACTGGTGGAGTTTTAAAAAAGAACGTTGACATAAGAAATAATATATAAAAGTGGAAAAATATTAAATTTATACTGAGTGCTTCACTCTACTCACTCCAATACAAGGCTTTTTTAAAAGATGCCTTTTAAGGCAACTCTTTTGTTCATACTCGTAAGGGTCTGTACACACAAGGACCTAACTCAAGTGGCGTGCGATAAGTGCAGAATATATATGCGAAGTCGAGCGATTGCGTATACAGTGTGTATGACAAAAAACCTGTAGTTCTGATGGTGTATTATTATATTATAATTCATTTATATATCAACTATGTTAAACAATATCAGAGATATTACTCAGTAATAGGAATTTGAGAGAGTTATTAGAAATTTAAGATTACTTTTAATGTATTTTTTAAGTCTCTTTAATCGTCCTCCAGAGACTTTTTCTGTAAATATTTGAGGTAACTGTAATTGTTCCGCTTAGAACCTGAAAGTGGGTACCAGGAGAGCATGATAATAGGACCGATCAAAGGGATACACTTACACAAGTAATTCGACACAATACCCTCGCGGCTCTTCCAGTTTTATTGTTCGAACATCTGTCGTGATATGCAAAGTCGGACTCGTAAAGCGACCCCGGCCGACTATTACTTCCCGGAGTTAACTCTCTCTTATAACAATCTTTATACCCTACCTGTAAACGTGCAATCTGATTAATAACGCTTGATTGCGTTGTATATTGCATTTTAATAGGCTTAGAGAGATTTATTTTATTTATGCTAACGAATGCAAATTAAATGATGGCTTCATAATTAAGATTTTATTTAACTTCATAAATTATTACCTTTGGGAATCTTTGTTTACTTGCAATCAAACAGGTGTGTTATACGGAACGCTTATTAAAGCCTTGCCAGCGTCGCACGTGATTATTTTACACAAAATAAAGTTTGTGAACTTACAAGCCAAAATAAATATATGTAGTTTTCAATTAACAAAAATAATTTCAACATCCTATTCTAATAACTAGAATTCGGTATTAGAATATGTTTCTTTACAATCTGTAGAAAGAAAGGTCGTTTTAAAATAGCTTCCAAGTATTTTTTGCTTATCTCTTTTACAATTTTAAATAACTAAATCAACAAAAAAAAAAAGTACGATTTATTTTAAAGGAAAATATTTAAATTTCATTATATTACTTTACCACCAATTACATTATTAATCGATATGCTAGGTAAAATATGGGAGGCAAAGTTAAAGTACATGGTAAAAGATCCGATAGTATATAACATCTTTTTTTAAATAAATGTTACAATGTAAAATTTGATTGGGATAATATATAAAATATGCCATATTACTGAATCTAATCTCGACAAAAAATTATGCTGCTTATTTTATTATTTAGGTACCTAACAAAGTTTTCCGTAAATATTTAACAGTATCACCGAATTTGTTGAACTCTCCTGTTAGCGGATAGTCCAGCAAAATCGTGAAATAGCTTAAAATTTCCAAACGCATTCGTGAAGCGTAAAGCAAAGCATGACGTATTTCACGTAGAGTATTTACGTGAAAAACTTTTTTTTTGGATACTACTATGTTTTTGTCTGGTTTAGGTTCCACTAGGCTTTTTAAAAATGTAAATAAATAATACTCGGTATCTGATATTTTACGTTGCTTTATGTTTCCCGAAAATATAATATTTTTTTGCAAATATTACCATTTCTACGTTCACATGTAACATTTACCATAGCTAAATGAACTTTTTTTTTATAATATTTCAATCTGTAAATACAATTATATTTAAATTAGAATAAATATGTGCATATTAAAAGTCGAATTGTAAACATAAGCTTAAAGAAAAAAACCCCCAGTAAGTTTCAATTGAAAGCGAATGTGCAGTTAATTAAAATTATGATTTAATAGTTAATGAGTATCGTTGGGAGCTTTTGAAAGTCATCTTTGTGCAACTGTGGTGCATTATCAATATTGAGCTTGTACTTTGACGTTGTAGTGCTCGGACGACTTTGAAAGCACGGAAATAAACTACTTATTTCCTTTGGTGTAAGTTTTCCCTAATACTCAATGGGCTCAAGTTAATGCTGCAACTATTAAGTAAGCATAGCATCTATCTAGTGAAATATAATGTAGTTGACCTTCCGGAAGCTTAAGAAAACACAAAACTGCTGATGTTAGTGATTTTTGTCGCAATTTTTGTCGATTTTTGCTTTTATACGTATTACTGCAAGTTCTAATTCACATAAAACGTAATCTTTAGATGAAACAAATTCTAAGCCGAACCAAAATAAACTGAAACGAGCTTCATCAGCATAGATAACTTTTATTGCGCTGATGATACAGAGAGTGATGGGCAACAGCTAGTATAATATAATGGTACTGATCTGTAAGTAAAGTGAAATTAAAAAAAAATCCTATTTCACACAACACAATTTCTACCGTGACAGTCAAAAGTGTTTAGCGTATTTAGCCAAAGTATAAGTTACAGTTATCTTTATACTTAACGTTTAATTTCTATTACATAACTGCTGGTAGCTAAATTGGCTCATACATTATATCGTTAAAGAAATAAAAGGGGCTTTATTATAATAAAGTAAAAATTATGAACAAAATCATTAGTCAAAATGAATTCTCGGCAGCGGGGTTTTCTCACGCTTTGTGATAAATTAATAATTTCGTACCTCCTTAAGAAAACAAGTCTGAGTAAAATCTAATTTCAACTTTATACAAATGGTACTCTCGCCTTTTAACTAATTATTATCATCGTGGAAGACAAATCCTGCATGCGAAAATCGTATGAAATGAATTTTAAAATTGTTAACATTTCGAACAATGTAACGAGATGAAATGAAAAAGGATAATCTGGAGTAGGTAAAGCTAATTCAGCGCAATGGCTCGTTCAAAAAAAAAATGTACATACAATTTATCAACGAGATATCCGAGCATTTCCAATTTTTAAAAGTATCAGCAAAATTCGGGATGGCTTTCTTCTCTATTTTGTATTCCTAAGCAGAGCAATGAGGAGCATTCAATAGGAAAATAAATGATTTCGCGAACGGTCGAGTGCCTCTGGCGTCTACCAAAAATACAAATCTGGAAATACGTAATCCGCGGCTTACGTATAAAAGACTTTCAGTGTGCTATTTCAGTGCTTAAAATGTTTAAGTTTATGCTATGATAGTTATTAGAGAATAAAAATGTTATATAGTTAAAAAGCTCTGTGACAACTTCACTCATTACTTGCTAGTCGCTACCTACTCGTGCAGTGTGTAGAGAAAAGAGCACAAAGCATTGAATTTTCTACAAATAAGATCACATTTCAGTTTTTGTTGGTATGACTGTAACAAAATAAATTAGTTTTTTTGAAGCACGGTTTAGCAAAAAACGGAGGAAATTTTCAAAATCCAATCACAATTAGCCTTAAAGATTACGCAGTAAACATTAAGCGCTGATTGAATCGGAGCCTTCTTTTGGAGAATTGCCTAAAAATCCGTAAGGTCACGATCGAATGAGGTTGCCCTAACCATTTTTTCCCGTGAAACTATTTTAATTAAAGCCGGCCGATCGGAAGGAGTTTATAGGGGGACAAGTCGATCGGGGGTATAGATTGGGAATGTTCAATTTCGGGGGTGCCAGATGAAGCTCTGAGCCTGGTAATTGCCGTGATCATTAACATTTACGATAATGACCTATCGTCTTTGGCCTCAGATACGGCTAATCCGCGGGAATGTGTCACTGCGTGGTTACGATGCACTCGCAGTGTGAAGATTGCGGTAGACGGAACGTGTTTACGATTTTGTATTGATATCCACTTGCTTAGTAATAGCGTTACAGCAGATTTTAATCTAAAGTTTAAGTATTTTTCAATGATTGAGTGAACGAATTTAAAAATATCTTTTCTTGTCTCGTCACACGTGTGTCAGGTATGAATTATAATTAACTATTCATATTTTATTAATACCATTTAAACATGTAAATTCAGAAATACTTGGTGGCAGAAATGAGCATGGCAGTAATACTTCCCTGGACAAGCTCTGGATCTCTCAAAAAGATATGGGTAGTAAGGACGATGATGAATTATTTGCGTGTTTATCCTAAATACAAATAGTATTCACAAATTAAATGAAGGCAAATACTAAGTTCGCGGGATATGCGTTTCGCTTGAAAGTCAATTATTGTATTACAATAGCGGAATCGCGTTGGACTAATCTATTAACATGTATATCCCATTACATGTGCTTGTTTGCAGACCGAAATCATTAAGGCTTCACGTCTCCGCTTTTCATCTCGAAGCCATATGCGACAGAAGGCTTTGCTTGATTTGCAGAAATTAATAATGGAACAGGGCCTACTGTGAAC
This sequence comes from Pararge aegeria, assembly GCF_905163445.1. Lineage (NCBI taxonomy): Eukaryota > Metazoa > Arthropoda > Insecta > Lepidoptera > Nymphalidae > Pararge > Pararge aegeria. The sequence goes on along the minus strand of NC_053185.1, from coordinate 13,714,998 downwards.
TAACTTTACACACACGATAGCTGCTGTACTGTAATGAACTCAAATCTACAGTTGCTTTAGTAGTTGTCATGCAAAGAATATATTTTTCTCTATTCCACTACAGGTAACCTCTAGACTGAAATCTCACCAGGTGGTAAAGATAATGCAGTGCCTAAGACGGTAGCGGTTAGGGGTATGACAGTTATTTTATAGACAGACTATAAACGATAACTAGTCACGGCTGAAACTGAAGAAAAAGGTTTACAAAATACATGGTCAATTCACGGTCATGCGATTGAATGTATGTAGAGTCCCTAAATTATGTTCATTGGTGTGCAGGTAATTCAGATTCCGTGTTCTTGGGATTATGATGAGTGAGTCTCTCAAGAGCGCAATATCTCGTAATATTTTAATGAGTGCTAAAAAATGTAGACGAGTTTCACTGATTTAATTATTATTTTAAAATTCCATTTCTGTAGGACGTTGGTGATGGAAATAAATTTGTTATATCAAATTTCATTTTCATGAAACTGCTTTAGTATTAATTTTTTGTACGTTCTTGTAAAAAAATATGTTTATAAGATAAGTTACCTTGTATATAATAGTATTGATTTATATAATTTGATTGAAAATAAATCATTCAGCATAGTGTCGGATTTTTGTAAGTAGTATAAATATAAATAAATAAATATATTACGACAATACACACATCGCCATCTAGCCCCAAGTAAGCATAGCTTGGGTTATGGGTACTAAGATGACTGATGAATAATTATATGAATAATATACATAAATACTTATAATATATAGATAAACACCCAGACACTGAAACATGTTCATCACCTAAACATTGTCCAGTTGTGGGAATCGAAATCACGGCCTTGGCTCAGCAAGCAGGGTCGCTGCCCACTGCGCCAATCGGCCGTAAAATATAACCTGAGACCTATATACCTGAGATGTATACCTAAGAGTTATTTTTAAATAATTTAATTTAATAAAAAACTATATACATCACCACCATAATTATATCAACCCTTTACCGGCCCACTTCAGAGCACGGGTCTCATAATGAGAAGATGTTAAGGCCGTAGTCCACCACGCTGGCCCAGTACGGATTGGTGGATACACACATATACCTTTGAAAACATTATGGAGAACTCCCAGGTATGTTCACTCCAAGTTTCCTATTTATGTGTTTCTCCACCTTTGAAACAAGTGATGTCTTTTTTTGCTTCAAACACGCATAACTCACAAAAGTAAAGATTGGGTGCGTTCTGGGATTCGCACTCGGCCCCCCAAAAGTGAGGTCGGGGTCCTACCTAATAAACTATCACCGCTTCTTTCTCCTACACACAAATGCTACTAAATAAATCAAAGGACATATTATAAATCTACTTCAATATTTTCGTGACATAAAGGAGTTACCTGCAACGAATAGCTTGTACGTGCCCCCCGTGCCATTATATTAGGCTCGGTGCACACAGCCAGGGATGTACAAAAAGGTATAAAACGGAGGTATCCTTTTGTACCTAACCCCTTATCTCTCCCGTCTAGCACTCACCGCAACCCCTTGCTTCCATAATAATGCGTCTAGCAAAATGCAAGCCGAAAAATAAGGTAAGTGTAATTTAAAAAAATATATATATAATATGTTACTTTTTAATGCACAGACACGCATGACTCCTTGTGGTTATGAATATATTTTACGCGTGGCGCGTCAGGGAACCGTGCGCTTCAAATTATTTGTTTGGATTTTTCTTTTTACTCAGACAAGGAGCTTTATTTCACGTCACACGTGATTATTCATATATAATTAACACCATTTAAACATGTAAATTAATATTAATTTACAACGCGAGTATGTGTCACCTATCCTGAGTGATGGTCTTATATTGTGGAGTAACTCAACAGATTTCGAGAGAGCATTTACAGCTCAAAAAAATGTGTCTGGGCAATAACTGGGGCACATTTTATCGATAGTCCAAACAAATCTTTAAATAAAACGTATAAATTAATTACAAAACAACAATTTACAATAGTTATCCTAATATTATCATTATCAACTCATTACGGGCCTTACGGCTCTTAGATTTAGAAGGGTTAATTCCGTGGTCCATCACGTTGGCCAAGTGCAGATTGGTAGAATTCACTTGCCGTTGAGAATTTTATAGAAAACTCTCAGCAATATCGTTTTACGATGTTTTTCTTCACCGGTAAAGGGGTTTTTTCAAAACGCATGAAATTCAGAAAAGATAACGGTACTTCCCGGCATGCACAGGGTATGCAGATGATATAAAATTTAGAAAATCTCCAGTACGAGTTATAAAAAACTTAAGAATAGGCATTGTAAGAGTTGTATGAAGCCTACCCTTAAGTATTTATAGCTACGTACTGGAGATTTTCTTCATTTTATATCGTCTGCATACCCTCTATGCACGCCACTGCGAAGGGACTGAACTCGGTATCCACGAAAGAGAAGTTGAAATAATCTACTAGGCTTAATAGATACTAGTCGCAAATTACAGCCGAAGCTAAAAGGATGCAGAGATTTTTTTTAATCTTAATTATTATTGGCTTTCAAAATTAAGAGTAACAGTGATTAGCTCGAATTTACAGCACTAGAATTTTTCTTATGGGTACATCTGGACCATTAATCTTAGTAATTTCGAAGTATGCCCCGATTTCAGCGCTTATTTATTCTATGACCTGAAGATTTTGCATATTCACTGTGACAACTTGGAATCAAAACTGCAGACAAATCCACAGTTCTGGCGGAATCCGAAAAGCCCTGGCCCTATTATGCCTAGGTACATATTTATTTAGACAAAATAATAACGAAATATCTATATGCACGGAACATTAGAGAGAGTTCTTAACAACGGGTCTGACAAGGAGGGGCTTTGTTGGCCACGTGGGGCTTCATTAGTGGCAGCCAACGCGGAAAATGCACCGTCACCGAGATGGCCGGGGAATACGTACGAAACTATAACAAACATCTGGAAAACGATAAAGCAATATGGAATTGGCATATATCACGGAGCTTTAATTTATATTCAGCCTCAAATATATTAATAAAATATTTTACTAACAAGTAAAAGTTGAATAAAAAAGGGAAATGTCTTTAAAGAATATGGAAGGAAAGTTTTCCAAAAAATAATTGGGAATTACTATAACGTCATAGCTTGGACAGCTTGTTATATATTTTAATAAAATCTTTGCTAATTATTTTAGGATACAAATCCAAATTGAATTACTCTCGATTACTCTATTTTTATAGAAAATTAAGTAAAAATCTTTTCTTTTCCGTAAAAAGAATCCTATTTCTGTTTTCTGGATGTAAGTTTAGCCGTGCTTAATTTTGTCATGATAGGTGAGTGATATAAATAAATAACAGTCACATGGTCGCATTGGATATATATATCACAATTCAACGATAGGATTCAATTTCGTTTTAATATAATAGTCATAATTTGTAACTCACTTTATAATAATTTTAATTGAATTTGGATCACGTGGATTTATGTAGACTTGCTACACTGTAGAAGTAAACAACATAGGAGTTGAAAAGTTTTATTATGAATACTTTCACACAAATGAGTGCCGTGTCTGCATAATGAAAGTAGTTGAGGTACAAAGTTTGTACTTCATTACGTGCAAATTCTGTGTAATTGAGGATTCTTCGGGGTCCTTTTCCCGCTAACTTCGATCTACAATTCAGCTAATTACCATGTTATGACTACGGCATATTAATTAGTTTTCCGCTAAAATAATATATACAGCCTTACTTGGGTTTCCGAAGAACAAACTTATGTCTACTTATGAAGTGTGTTTTAATGAACTGAATACAGAGAATCTGGAGTACAATTATTTTTAAGAGCATTTATATTTTCATAAGCAAAATAACACTGTATGTAAATAAAGTTTCTTCCATTTATAAGTATTTTGAGTTTTGAGTTCCATTTTATTTCAGCTGAGAACATGTCTGTAGGCTATGCGGTCTGGATAACAAAATTATTTGTAAAATAAAAGTAGAACCAATTTTTAACCAAACCCGCGACGCAAAAACGATGGGGTAATTGATATAAGTTCAACGTTTTTGTGTTTGTTTGTGCTTGTCTGCTGTGACATCGTAGAGCCCAAACCGATTTTCATTTTGTTTTTTTTCATTATGAGTGTTCTTATGCAACTCTCTCAATATGGGTATCAAATAAAAGGGCTCGACTAGTTTAATACTATATACTATGTTAAAATTTAAATCGAGGTTGGCCGCCGCCACAGTATCGCAAATCACATTTTTTTTACAACTCCCTACATATTAGTACGAGTTTAATGTGTTGGCGGGTTTTTACATTATTTATTCAATTACTTGTATAAAAAATTACTATTCTTCCTTTAAAAAAATAATGTTTAAATTTTGTTTGTTTTTATAATACAAAAACACATAATTTAGGCAATGTCTTCAACAACAACGAAATATATATGAAGACTTTTACTTAGTTAAATATTAGCATAACGATTTATCATGAGATAAAACATGATCGCTCAAACGGTAGGTACGCCGCGCAGATGCGTCGTATTCCACTGATCCCGACCCCCGAGATAAGAAACAAACATCGTAAAAAGTTGTGAATATCGCAAACAATTCGCAAACTTGTCTGTAGGTAAGTGAGCATTTTTCTTGTTTGAAGAATTCTTTGTGCTAAATGCAAATTTGGGGGCTCTCTCAGTGGCTCTAGAAGGTAACGGCTGAAGGCCCGAAGTAAATAAGTAATGAAAGGAAAGGAAATTGAGATTGGAATTTGTTAAAACGTAGACAACCAGCCGATTGGGGTCCCATGTCTAATACATATTACAATAAAGGTTGAAGACTCGACGCTAGTGTACTTTACATTTTGATAAGGTATATCAATTACTAGCGAGGGCTCCTCGCGACTTCGTGCTCGCACTACTCGTACTTCGATAAGTACAGTTTCCATACACACTAATATGCGCTGTTCAGCGAAACATATCCCGATCCACCGCGTCCTATAGTCCGCTCGTTCTATTATTTCATTTTCGTTTAGCGGTCGTATTTTTAATACCTTTCCTAAAACTTAGGTAATAAAAGCAAAAAGGATTTTTCAATCCGTCTGGTAGTTGAAGAGATTATCAAAAGAAATAAAAAAGCAAAAAACTTTAGCGTATAGAATACAGATTAACTTTTTTTAGAATCCCTTCGAATCCTACATTTTCCCATTCCTATACAATCAATTTCAAGTTAATTAAGTTCCTGGATGGTCTTACTCAACTAACTAAAACATTTATGCGTCATTAAGTAAAAAAATATACAGAGATCCTACAAAAAATACAGTAATTTTAAACCGATTTTTAAGAATTTTAAAAATGCTCTTCAATAGATCCTCAAAAATATTTATATAACAAACTACCTAACTACTAACCTGTGAAGTCGCCCGTGTAAATTATGGGACGCAACGTACTGCCACACACTGTAAATGTATAGGTGCCCGTCTTTGGAAGTTTAAAACATAATTTGGTATCCATCGGTTTCACTAACAAAGAATCGTAATTGTTAAAGGAAGAATCGAAATCGCATCACTTCGTATGCTTAAGGAAAAAACAGGAAAATCGATCAATCGATTTTTTTTTGTTTCGTCCTAGCACTGAAGTCTTTATAACCCTTTGGGTATTCAGTATTTAAAATCCTTTAGTGAGGGGTTTGCTGTTGTCTGCTGTGGTGATCCGTCCTCTATCTCCAATCATGTTCATCAGACCTTCACGAAATTTCAGCTAAACTAAACTGATAGTATAACCCATAAATAAAGTACATAAAGAGTTATTTAAATCGATTAACATTCAATGGAGTTATGGTTTAAAATCGTCAAACACTTTCATCCCCTCAATCAAAGAAACTGAACTGAATTTCGGTATAAAAAGTATCCTATATAAGGTAGGACACCTTGTAGTGTAACTTCAAATCGTGCAGTTTCATTTGAATTCATTCAGAAGTTTCAGCGTGATGCGCGCCCAGATACAGACAGACAATCAGACACAAATAAAAAAAAATACAGTTTTGGGTACTGTGTACTGTGTGTACTAAAGAGTGCAGTTTTAAAAATTTTTTTCTTAAATATCTTCAATGTACAGAATTTGACCTATACAGTTTTATTACAGATTTAATCGTAACTAAGAAACTAATTTTTAATTTTTAATATTTTTAGTAAGATCTATTTCCCTTTAAGTTAGTAGGTACCTACGTACAATCACAGCCTGAATTTTATAATTATCACAATTCACATTTAATTTAACGGCAAAAATTAAACGTTATAATAGCAGTAATGATGTTTACCAATCAACATTAATTAATTGAATATTATATTAAATATTAATTTTATAGGTTTATGCGCTATGTTGTTATTAAAAAACTATTTCATCCTTTTTAATTTATCTATCGGAAGCCCGTAATTTTCTAAACTTTATAATTTTTGGAGTACTTGAGGGAGATCAGGTAAATTTAAAGTAGGTAGGCGCCATGTTTTATGCGCATTACACGCATTGCGTAATCAAATGGTTACTATTTTTTATTACTATGTGAACTTTTGTTTAACCTTAAACGCTGACTGCATTTTCAAATTGCGCGTTAAGCATGTTTTAGCCGTTGACATTCGTGTTTGCTGATTTCTGTACATAGTTAAGTCCGAAATGATGTAAAAATAGTGAAAAATATACCATGACGTCGAAACATGCTTCCACCATCTTTAAAAGTTCAGTCTTCGGCTTGACAGTGTGTTAAGAAGGTGAAAGTCTGAAGCGACATCATTTATATCATACACGAGACGGGCTTTGTAGTTTGTAGTTTGTTTGCCTTTTGTAGTTTTGTTTATGCTAAGCCTAATGTGAATGTTCCTTTACTGTACCTGTACCTTTATTCACTAAACATGTTTGCTTTCCCGACTAGTAAAATTGGTTTCTTTGTCATTTTTAACAGTTTTCTTTGATCTTACTATAAAAGGCAAGTACTGGAAAAAACTGCACGTTTTAATTTATAATTCCATAATTTTTTATTCGCAATACATCCTTTCGAAATTAAATATGTACGCTCGTTCCAATCTGACATCGGAGCATTTTCAGGAGATGTCGAGTTCACAATATTTTTATAAGCAAGGACATTTCCAGCATTTTTTTCATTCACGTCGTTCATGAAACTTTATACATAGTGGAAATTTCTAATACTTACAAAGAAAAGTTAGGCAACACATGGTGTACGCAACATGGGTGAGACGACATCTCAACGTCAGATGTCGAGTGTCGTGATATTAATATTTAATCTACACAAGTTAATTTCAACCGCGGGATGCCTACAGATATTTTCATAACTGAGGCTTTGCTTACTAATGTGCAGATGTGGTTTCGTATGAGAACGGAAATCGTTGGCAGCCTTAATTAAATACAAGCGATAGGTATTCGTATGTAAATAACACGATAATCTCACTTATTCCTTTAAATAATAATTAAAGATGAAAACTAAAAGAGTAATTTTGGTATTTCCAAATGGGTAAACTATATGTCAAAGAAAATTCTATGAGCATTAAGGATTGATTCGTTTCAAAATACAAACATAATTGTGTTGCTTTGTGCTTTAAAAACCTTTGTTTGCTCTAATATCATCAAATTTGAAATTTTAACTTCAAAACGAAAATAGAATATAACATTTGTTTTTTAATTTAAAAAATGTTAAAATGATTGAATTTCGTAATAGTTGCATAAATAACTGCTATGTTATTATTAAAACAGTGCTTTGTATATAGGTATAACGCAGTGATATACTGCAAAAAATTAAATCCGTCTGGCAGATGCCTTTACACTTTCTTATCTTGCCGCAAGACTTTCAAGTAGTAACTTCATGAGGATAAGTTGGAGTCAGTTTCAAAGACGAAACATCGCCGTGCCAAAGAAGGAATATGTTCACAAGCTCGTCAACAAATCTACAGCACAGTAGTGAGAGACGATTTACAATCTGTCGCCTAGCGCTCGCGGCTATACGCTTATGAAAACTCAGGTAAAGACAGCCTCGGAGGCAAACAATTTGTACCGCTTACTACACTGAATAAATATCCTTATCTATGTAACAGATTGAAATATATTTCACTATTTTGGTAGCGTCAAATATACAAAGATATTTTTAAGTAAGCTCTACTTATTTTCCTTTACTAATACTGTTTATGTTCTCGCAATATTTACTCGCGACACGTTGACATTAGTTCTATCGTGAACTTGAAGAATTTTCTTTTTATGCCATTATATTTACCTCTGCGCCATTATATTATCTAAGTTATTTGTTTTGTGGTACAGAAGATAATTTCATACAGATACAAGATTGAGGATAACCGCAAAATATTTTCTTGTTTTATCGTGTACGAGAATCAAATATCCATTAGATTTTGACTTTGAAATGGTATATATAAGGTAAACTTCAGATGATTAAAAAATATCCGTAAACTTTGGAATCTAAATTAGCTAATACAGCGGCGTTCAAAACAAGCCTGTCGAAAAACATAAATAATCAAAGTAACATTGTACACAATTATTTAAAGTGATTATGTTTCAACCCCCCAAGGAATCGTAATGACGATCTCGACTCAATTATTACCATCCAGCGCCGTAAAGCAATTACCGTAATGGTCCACTTGATACAAACAATGTCTCCAGTAAATAATAATCTATAATTATCGACATTATATTTTCAAGTCCGGAATTTCCAATTGGCATAACAAAAAATCTCATGTAATAATACCGCTGTAGCTTTTACTGTAATCTTTCATCTTTGTAATATTAGGTCACTGATAAACCAAAGCCTCTGTGCTGAATATTTTCAATTATCTCTGTAAATAAAACAATAAAACTGGCCTAATAAGTACGGTTACGGTACTCAGCGTACGGTATTCTTCTATAAGAAAAGAAATTAACGAGACAGAATAATCAATACGACATTAATAAGACTAAAACAAGCCTCTAGTTAACAGGTTTGTCTGCACGTTTGAATAAATTACAATCGCTTAATTTAATTGATAAATTTATGTGTCGCAAACATTTAATGAACCTTCTATACTTTAATAACTACCAACATATTATAGAAACCATTGCGATACACGTAATTAGAATATAGATGATTTCATTCCTACTAGCTTGTATATGCAATTATGGCTGCGTAGATTTCTTTTAGGTACACAAGTAGCCCTGTAGTATGTCGTGTAGTGACGGCAGAACAGAATACAGTTGTCAGGGCGACTGAGGGAATATAACTGAGAACGGGTAGCAGCGTTTTCGGTACTAATACTACCATCTACTGCGATCACAAATCTGTCCGTCCGTTACAGAAGCTTTGAGTCCAGCAGTTGACTGTTATAAGCTATTCATGATACAAGTAGCCCATATATCTCTCTGGATCCTTACAAAACCTAACCTACAAAATCACGTTGACGAGTTGTTCTGCTGCTGGCAGGAAGAAGGATAGACGAAAAAACCCGTTTTGCTTTTAAAATAAAATAGTCATTATTAAAAGCCTTGAAACCACCTATTCTATTTACATTAATTATTCTTAGTAGCCTAAATTTGACGAAGCTCCCAATTTTATCTGCAACGAAGGTGTACTGTCGTAACTATTCTTCAGCTGTGTTTAAACTTCTCTTTACTCCTGTGATCTTATTACATATTCGCAGCAATATACAGTTTAGCTGCTCTGATCTTCCCTGCACTTCACTAGATCAAAGGGTATTGTTCAACCTTCTTAGTAAATAAATAAATCCCCGTTAAATATTAATGTAAATAACTATTATTCTCCACTAATTGCAAGGTCAGGGAGCTGAGCGGGTCTTAACACTAATGAACCCAAATGTAATAGATATCTATGTTCAGACCCATAATATTATTATAAATTTTAACTATATTTCAATGGGTCATTAAAATCATACTGTGATTGTAATAAATGTTTACGTATTTACTTTCATTAGCAGAATTCTATTTTGGTTTCAAATATTTGAAGTAATAGCCTATTTTCTTTATTGAAAGTAATTTTATAAAAGCACAATCTATCAGCACAATACAGTTTGGCAATTTTTGTGTCATTTAAAAGTAAAACTTAACCGATGAACTTATTCGCCTGATGGTTCGGTTTTTCACGAACTTTCACTTATACTATGGATTAATTATTTATTTCCGTTATATCTTAAGCGCCAACCATAGCTAACAGATTATATAGCCAAGGAGTATAAGTCTAAAATATGAATTAATAATTAACTGTAAGCCAAAACAATTTGTTAAATTTCATTCTTTTACACCATTCCGATGATATTTATAACCTGATAAGCGCCCAAAGATTTATAAAACAGCAAAACGATGACAGCTTGATAGCACCGTTCATCAATGATTTATCGAAACTTCAATTACAGGCCCCGTTTTAATGTATGGATTTTTATCTTCAATCTACTAGTCCGGAAAGGAGTAAGTGTTATTGCTGTGAAACACGTACGTGCTTATAAAGGGTATAACACAAGCTATTCAGTATTGGTAGTGCGATTTTGCGATTTAATCGTTCGTGTTATTTGTGAGTAGATATCATGTACAATGGTCGCAATAGCTTTGGTTGAAAATCAAAATACGACATCAATTTATCAGAACAAAAGAACATAAATCAATGTTATCAATATTTAAACGCTCTAAAATAACAATTATAGTACAAAAGATTAAACAAAAGGGATCTGCTTTTGAATTTTAAAAACGAAAGATTAAAATGTATGCACATAAGCCTGGGAAAACTGATACAAGTCCGACTAATTGCATTGCAATTTTGCTGCTGCACGTAGCACGTATGTATTGGCCCTAAATTGTCGGTTGTCGCGGAAGAAATAAATATATGTTCACGCACGCCTTCGCATGAGGTGAACGGAACTAGGTCGTTCCGGGGTTTTATGCGTGGATTCACACCAATTTGTGTGCCATGACTCAGCTTATAATCGCGATTTAAATCTTCGTTCCTGCTTTGAATATCAAAGTTTCAACCCATAACAAACTTATCTAACCACTATTAATTGCATGCCACTCAAAACTCTAGCTGAGCTACGAGTACCTATCAGTAAAACAAAAAATATAAATTTTAAATATGATCTCTGATTTAAATATCTACTTCGCATTGATAAATGCTAAGTAGAAGGAAGTCTCGCTTTACAAGAAGCGTTTTATTTTAAGATCATATGCGGAGTAGAGAGTTTTAAGGAGCTCTTGATAGCTATCCTGTAAGGAGCGCCGAAGTCATAGAATTGCTAAAAAGCACGTTCGCGGGTTTTAACTTGAGTAACGTAAATACTTCTAATCTTGTGCTCGGAGCGAAGTTGTTCGAAGCTTTGTATACAGTGCAGAGGTGACTCCGCTCTGCATCCAGTAACGCAACTTTAGGTTGGAATTTGATTACGTTGTCAGAACCGCATGCCGTCTCTTCGCCACCTGTATTCAACTTTTTCTTAACTCCTAATAGTGGTAACATTGTGGGAGTTCAAAAAAGCAATTTCGCGCTTCCACCGACCTGCGGTTTATGGTAATGCTGCTCTGTCCCGTCTATAGCTTTGTTTAAAATTGTGCAATACTTGTTTCGAAACTGCGCTTGTGGTTTTCAGGTGCCTTACATAATGGCGGGGCAAGTTAGTTTCGGAATCTTTGTTTGGGGGAGTAAATCGTACTCGGAATAGTTGTTTTTTAAGTATCGTTCTTTGTTATTCGTAAAATGTTTTTAAAGCAGGAATAAAACCGAGTAATAGCCGAAATTACTACATAGGGAGGTAGGTGTAATGTAACTCAGATATGGCCGTCGGCAGCGCGGCGCGGGCGGACGATGACGGGGTTCCGGAGCAGCTTATCAGTGTCGATAACGCGCGCTACATATGTACTCGTACCAGCCTAGCAGTATTGTAGATTCGTGCAACATGACCTACATTTTAATGCTTTGATATCCTCGCAAAACGTGTGAGACTTAAAAGATTATCTCAGAAAATATTCATAGCTTAAAATGCGAACGTTCACGTCTTACAAAGTAATAACTTGAAATAGCTACGCATAAAATAAATCTGTGCAAGAGACAACGCGCTCCCTATCAAAACGCCATTTATCAGCTCGTCTCGTTGAACACTGATCCTCTTTTTATAAGGCGATCGTGCAGAAACCGAGATAACTCCGAAATTAGTTCGCAACTACAACGTTATCGAAACTTGTACACGGCTCGATTGGCCCAATCTGTGTAATATTACACAAGTTCTTGATTAAATTTAATAAAACCAAGACGGTTACCTAATTGCGCACGGGAAGTTTCATTAACGACTGTTCGATTCGTACGGAGTTTCGCCAGATCCGATCGATCTGTCGCCCTACGCCGCACGCCGTGGAATTTCAGCGAACAAAAAAGATCAGGGAGTTCTAATTCTAGGTATACCACGGTTTTCGATTGAATCATTTACGACTTGGAGTAGAATTGAGACCGCTTGGGGAGTAGGTCTTATGTTTAATGAGATCTACTGCACGCTATGTAATAGGTAATGAATTAGCATACCATGGTTTAAATTTATAAAATGAATACATTTCATTTTACTTAGGGTATAATACCTAGAGTTAGTTTGTTTATTCAATATTCTATTGAATAAAAAATAAAAACTATTCACGGTTTGGCATGCTCACTTTATCCCTACATTCCCACTTATATTATAAATGCGAAAATTCTCGCGTCAAACAACTCAAGAAATACCCTTTTCCATTTAAATTATTGGTAAAGATCTTTCGGTTACGAAACGTGTTGGTAAAAAGTAATAACCTATGAGATATTTTCCCATTAACTTCGTTTTAATAGAGAAATACAATTATTTCATATTATGCGTTTATTGAAACGGTTACCTTTATTTGTTTTTACCTACGCAATATTATTGTAGAAACTGTGTAAATAAAATTTTACGAGCTTCGATTCCGTTCATTACTAGTAATAACAATTAAGTACTTTTTTATATAAAATAATTAAAATACTGTGATAATGAATTTTATCTATGTTTGTATTGTTTTATTTAAATGAAAACCATTATTGTTGGTCTGTGTTTTTGTTTACTCTGGTCTTAAATGACTGTAGCTCTATATTTCTATAGCGCTGCAGCCGTATTGGTTGTAACTTTTGTAGAATAAGCATTGTAGGAATACAACATACTCAAAAATTAAGTAATTTTTTACGTGATATATGATTAAAAAAAGGAAAAAATATAATAACTAAATAAATATATAAATACAGTCAAATCCATTATTTTTGAAGTTATACTTCTTTTGGCGCGTTAGGGAAAAATAATGAGAGTGAGAAAAAAATAAATGAGAATGAGAGAAAAATAAATCGTAAAAATTTACGATTTATTGTTGGAGGTGGGCGTTAATTGTTGCGACACAGTTTATACTACTGCAACAGTTATCTTGGCACCATGTTTATTGTGTCAATTCTGTACCCTTACCAATATTCTGAATAAATTAAAAAAATTAATGATTCACGCGTACAGCGTCACAAAAAACCGAGACCCTGAAGTTAGCTATAAGGTTTGACAGTGTACACTTTCAATTGTCAAAGTCTGCTGGCTCACTCTGGTGGTTCAATTGATTCAATTGTACAAAAATCTCAAATTTCAATGTTGAGTGAAACTTGGTTGACTTATAATGAGTCTATCAGTATTCCAAATTTAATTATGTTTATTATGTCAATTTCTTTCATTATGTAGAAATATTTTATTTGTGATATTGTAATAAACTTTATTTTACTTGATAATACTTTATAATAAAACTTCCAATGTATTAAATAGTAGGTTTCTATTGTAGTGTCGTTTTTTTTACAAACGTAGAATAAGGCGAGATAAAATTTTTGAAAACATTTTTATCTTGTTACGCCAAAGAAGTGTAACTTCTAACGCGTGTACAAAAGTACACCCAAGTTTTTTTTCTTTGTGAAAGGAATCGAACATGAATAAAATTTAAAACAAGGCATCAAATAAACTCTAGTAAAAGTCTATTTTGTTCCGCTATTTCAAAACTAGGAATTTACTAAAGCGCGATTTTTCCAGCCCTTAAAATACAATATAGCACGAATCAATTATCCCGTCAGAATGAGCATTTTATTAAAGCGCCGTGCACACCTCGTTAAGCTCTCAACACGAAATCGTCTTGCGGTCGTTGCTTATTAAACTTCTTGCTTGTATAATAGTGGTAACGAGTATCTGTAGCACATTTACTCAGGGACTTGAGGAATGGATTTTGCTTTAATATTATTATTAGTTGCTGCAATGAAATTGAACAAGTAATATTCGTTTTAGATTTTGTATTTAAACAATCAATTTAAATTTTCTCGCCTCGGCTAATATTTCTAAGAGGTATATCAGATAATATTTTCACGATAACATATAAGAGGTTTTTATATAAAATGATAACTACATTAGATAGCTAAATACAAGATTGACAGAAATAGATGCAAGATCATGGTTCTAAAGAATTTTTATACTTGCAACAATTATAGTGCACTTAGGTACCTAACTAAAAACGTAAACAGAAATTGTACTCAAGAGATAGCTTTAGCAAGCAATTATTGCGAGAAAGACTCCTCGTATAAGAGTGTTTTGCACAAAAGCAATAAGGTAATGGTCATTATTTTAATAGAAAAGCAAACGCCGACTGCGAAGTTAAGATAGCAAAAGGAAACAGTATTAAATCTAGACTAATGAACTATATTTCACCAATTATCGTTCGGCAACTGAAAACAGAATCATGTGAAAAAAAGAGCTCTCACCAAACAGCAGATGCGAATCGCAAAATAAAAGCTGTATTAATTTAATCGAAACTCCTCTTCATTAGTTTCAGTCGTGCGGTTGAGTGAGCAAGCAAATAAAAATGTTTGATCTCGCAATGGTTACACAATTGGAACGATATTCGAATTATTACAATCGGGCCACCGCATTACCGATAGCTTCCACACACTAGCGACATGTCACACAGACGTTTTTAGCTGTCGCCTGCGTTCTTCGTTCGTCGTCGTCGGTTTTTACATCTTTATACAAATCCCTCGGGAACCGTTAGTGTTTCCTGTTGTATAGCCTATTACTCTCCATCTCTTTAAAAATCTCTTTGCCAAAAATCAAGTTGATTGGTGGTTTTGTTAGGAAAAGACATAGAGATAAACCCACTTTTCCATTTATAATATTAGTAAGAATTAGATACTAAAAGACATCCTAGTATTGGATGTTTACTTCTTTCTGCAGAGAAGATAGACAGTTTTAAAACAAAAAGTCCCCAGTGTGATATTACGCTTAAGAGAGTTTTCCACACGCCAGGATGTATTCCTACCAGACGAGGTCAGCGTGTTAAATTGTCGCCAGATTGGATATTGCTTCCGTAGTTTGTGGGAACTATAAAGCAGACAGAATTTTATATTGCTACACCACAAATATGTATGTACAAAATATGTTATTTCAATATTACTTTTTGGTGTTTCACACATACAGAATTTAATGTTTAGTTCTTAATATAGTCTGCCCTGCAGCGTGGTGATAATTGGCAAACCATCCAGTTGGAAGTGGCCCTAAGTCCACCAGTTAAATCGCTTAGAGCCACGTCCTAAAATATGGTGCACTTTTGAATTAGACACCTTAGAATGCCATGTTTCATATGGAGTATGGCATTTGCAGTATGGCATTTGGAGCTTTGCCCTATACATATATGATTACTTATTGTGAGGGGTTGGTAATAACTATTTATTTATTTCTTACAATCGTAAGTAGGTGACTTGATGTCCTGAAACTCCATTGAGTTTGTATGGACATTGAATGTTGAACAAAATTTTAAAATCTAAGCGGGTATGTGAACAAATTCGCCGCCAGCAGTTCGAGATACCGCATCATATAATGCAATCCCACCGCCAGATGACAAGCGGTTCATAGGCATATACAGGTTGCTCCCAAAATACGATATAAATATTCTTCCGATTTCTGGAAATACTTTTTGAAAACATTCTTTATATTTTTATCGGTGATCGAATCCCTAAGTGGTAAGGCAGGCAATTAATTGGTCTAACTGAATTCGTTAACTTAAACCTTAAAGCCAGGTGCGAACTGGTCAAAGAAGAGCCCATAAAAATTATCCGGTTTTTATTTTGTTATCACCATCTCATAGTCAATTAATATTTAGCTATGAAGCTATAGTAATTCATTCGCATACTTTTTAATCGTTTATTTGATCCATAATGTTAAAATGGGATTTTTCTATAAGATACACGCACACTTTACAATACGTAAACTCCTACCAAAGTAACAAACGATGTCCATTTAGGAATACAATATTTTAAAAATAATACTCCTATGCTCCAAGAAGTTGCTAAACATTTGGATAGCTTGTATTTATATGGAACTGTCAAAACCATATTGTTGTAAAACGCAGAACACGTTCATTGTTTCGAACATTGACAAGTACCGAATAGAACTCCAACGTGTTTTGTTTCGAATAGTTTCTTCTTAATGCTGGATGAATTACATTTTCGCGACAAAACACACAATTCATCCCGCAACATTAAAACAGGTCAAGTGCGTTTTGTTAGAGCACTTCTACTTAATACTTACTACACTAAAGTATAATTATTTTAACTTTTTCGCACCTACCACGCTGCAATTAAGTTATTTTTTATCCCCATTAATATAATAAATTCGAAAGTCTGACTGTTAGTTTGTTATTTCAATGTAATGGATGTTTGTCATATTTTGTATATACATATATATGTATATTCTATGTGAAGAGTGATTTCTTTTTATATACGCTTCTGGTATTAAGTATTTATACTATTTCTGGGAACAAGAATATTACAATTTGATATTAAGGTATTTTTAATCTTGGATAATGTTTAAACTTCATAAAAGTAATGAATGGTTTGTTTTTTTAATATAGGTGGAATATAGGTGGTGGAAGTAGGAATGGTGGAATCGGAAACCAGAGTTAATATTTTTAAAGGAGTTAAAAATGAGAACTTTGGGCAGTTTTAATAAATCGAGCTTTACCGTAAGCGTAAAATTGCGTGAATTTTAATTGGTTTACGTTTTGTTTCACAAAAGTCTTATTATTATCGCTGGATCTCGTAATGGTACGCGATGTGATTGATAAGAAACAGCAAAATTACGGAGAACATTATTTTGTTTTTAAGAACCCATTAAAACTATTGCTATGAAGACAAGTTAATTAAACTTGAAATTATCGTTAACGATAATTAAGGTACTACATAACGAAGTGGTAAAATATGAAAAACAAATGCAATGTAAAGTATAGTTTTAGCGCAATGGTAAGTCATTAGCACATTTTTTTAAGTAAAAGGTTTTAGTTGTGGCGACAAAGTTCCACAAAACGTTCGCGCCTACAAAACAATACTAATAAGCCGTGGAGTCGACGCTATATAGCGCATACTATACCTAGGTAAGGCCCTCGAGAGAGTCGAGTGGCCTACCGCATTCGTTAGCGACCGCGCGACGAACACTCTCCATCCCACTCTATCCTACTCCTGAGCTCTTTTCATTAGGAAGTAATTCAGAGTGCCGGGCACTCTTCCGCTTCATTCCTCCACGTTTGTACCTCGGAGAGTGCTCGTGGCCTGGCTGATTCAGGTAAGGCTTTTGTGACAAGATTAAAGAGACACGTTTTCTTAGTGACGCGCTCGTATTCTATCTGCGCTAAATTTGAAATTAAGACCTCGGTTACTCTGTAAGAAATGCAGTAGGTTTTATGAATAAGCCCGTTTACATAATCGCTCGCAGCTTTACACTATTTAATTGGTCTCCTCATAGTCTCTTTTCATACTTGTTTATGCATTCGAAAGTGTCTTTTTTATCCTGTAGAGAATGAAAAAGGTTACATCTGAATGACTGGAAAGCAACATAGCAATATTGAGGTATAATAAAAACCTAACTGGACTCTATTATTTATCGCTGATGAATGTACGATCAGTAATTGTGATGACTATTTTAATAATTGGTTCAAAAGAGTCCAATAATTAATTCAAGTTGACAAAATTTTAATGTTGGTTGATCAATTATTAGGTTGTTTTAAAAAAAACATGCAAACCGGCAAAGACACATTGCTATATACAAGTAGGTACTCTTCCTATAATAATTGAGAACCTACATCCGTTAGGTTGGTTTAAAACTGCTGTAAAAACGATAAAATATTAGATAGTAGCTCATATCCACCGAGAAATGAAAAAATAAATATGAAAATCATGTGCTCGAAATCAGTGGGTGAAATCATGACTTCCCGGCGACAGGGGCTGTGAGTGGGTGGAGGCGGCATGGGGGCAGACACCTGTGTAGCATTGACACCCTTCTAACGATATTTCATATTTCCAACTTCTAATTTCACGAAAAAT
Organism: Pararge aegeria; assembly: GCF_905163445.1. Lineage (NCBI taxonomy): Eukaryota > Metazoa > Arthropoda > Insecta > Lepidoptera > Nymphalidae > Pararge > Pararge aegeria. The sequence continues at coordinate 13,696,568 of NC_053185.1, read as the reverse complement.
CTATGTGTAGAGGAAAAGATATTGGATAACAAATAATATAAGTGCAGAATTTCAAAGGAGAACAAGATATTGTATAACTAAGTTAAAGTTTCAAAGGTCACTATGACCAACAACGTTGCATCCTGACAATTGAAATTGACATAAAAATAAACTTGTAGCTCTGCGAAGGAGATGGGAACAAAATTAACTTTTGAGTACTTTTGACGTTTCTATCTGTTGTTTAGTTTAGAACATGGACTTGTATTGTCCCAGATTCGGTGACAGTAGTTTGAACTGTTTGTGCCAAGATTATTGCAGATGTCGCTTTTAAAAATCAATACTATAGTGCACTTTAAGATAATTTAGATGGGTCAGCAAAAGATGATATGTTTTAATCGCGTCTTGGTCGCGTCACATATAAAAACCTCTGATTACCGACCTCCACAGGAGAGTTTGTATAAAAGTATGCGAACGATTGTATTAACTAATTAATGCCTACTTAGTGTAAGAAAATATTATACATAAGTATTATATAAATATGGGCCTGTAGTGAGACCTTTAGAGCTCTTTTTACAAAACGCGCTGTGTAGGTACCTCATAATTTCTGAATAGAGGATGTTACTTTATATTTTCTGAATACAAATTGTAAAAAAAAAGTCGTTTAAATTCTAAATAGTAAATATAAATAACATTATGTAAATGGGAACATCGTTATTACAAGTGAGCACATTTTAATTAAATTTTGTACAAAATAAGATTTACAAAGTACAAACAGCGCGTTGCCGTGTTGACCCCTAGTTGGTACTATTAAGTGGGGTCGGCCCAGTAAAACGTCCCCAGGGAACACGGAACCGATTTACTGAACATAGAGCGAGGGATAAAAATAATAATTAAAACCCTAAATTATTCCGTTTTGAATATAATAAAACTGCCGTTTATCGTTGATTGGGTTTCATTTATAGAGTGCCCATTATAATGCTTCAATCAATCAATTTCATTGATTAAAGACGTATTATAGACAAAAAATTCATATGTGGAACAATGCAGTTTCTTCCATGTTGCATTTGTGTGAGAATTATTTTTCAAATTGGAATGGTAGTTACAACTCCTTCATCAGTTTCATTAAAACATTTTATTCATGAAAAGTATCATTACGCTGTGACACCTACAACGTGATCAGCGCAACAGTCACCTTAGCGACCACTGTCCTTGTTGCCAAACCGATGTGAGCACGGACGATGAATCGTGGTTCGCGCTTTGTTGCCGATGTTAAATTACAGAGTAGTAAGTAGAGTATCGATATAAAATATGGAATATTTAATATTTCACAAATCTATTTAAATGTTCATAATTAATATTAATAATTTTATTTTTAATGTTAACAACTACAGGCTATCTACATTTTTTATTGAACCCTGTATATAAAAAAAAACACATATAAAGATCTGGGAAGACGTAGTAGTAGCCTCAAAACATACCATTCTAGATGACTTAATATCAACACGGTCAATAAACTTTAAATACTAGTAGGTACTAATTTTCATGTGATCAGCGAAAGAAAGCATTTCCTTGTATAAAATGGTGTAAGAATGGTCTAGCATGTGTACACATAATTATGTACATACATATCACGTATACGTAATTATATGTTTTAGATGGCATACAATTAGACGGAGGTATTTACGCAAAAAGCGTATCGGAGGAATCAATCTGGAGTTATCGGCGGGCGAAATCTATAGCGCGTGTGTAGGGCACGTACAGTACTATCGCGTCGGCGATCGCAAGCAACGATATTAGTACCATTCGTCTTTGTCGTACCGTTTTCTAATTTGAATAATCGCAGGTGATAATGGACTGAATTACCGCAGTGTGGGAATGCCTTTAGTTCTTAAAAATGCATTTACATTCAAATGCCAGCAGAAATAAAGAAACCCGAATTTCATCAGTCCAAAGTAAATTGAAAGGGAGTCAAAAATAATGTAAAAGGGCAAGGAAAACGAACGCAGTGAAAATTTTCTCATTACACCACAAATCAACTGTTAAAACAAATATTTAAAAAGAGAAAGGGAATCGTAGACTACAAAATACTCCTCATCCCTGACTACTGGGAAACGTGAAATCCGATTTAATTTATTTTTATCGCGGGGCTTTATAATTTCATTTTCGCACTTTCCATTTCGAGAGAGCGCCGGCGCCGCGGCATGCCGCTCTATCCGAATGAGATCTCTACGAAATCAGGTACAAAAGAACGATAATGAACGTTCACTTCACTTCACGTAATCTAAATTATTATACGAGTCGAAATTCTTACTTGGCAGCAAAAGAAATCTACTTTATCCCCGGCGCTGCGAGATGTTTAATAAAATTAAAACGTCTGAGTCCGAGAAGGCCCCTCTCGATGTTTACAGTCGCTCTGCTATAGTATTTTGATTCTAATTTATATCTGACTTCTAAAAGAAAAGCTGTTCAATGGACTATTTTGACATATTTATCATTTTAGTTTCGTATAAAGAGAAACATTTCTAATGTTATTGTTTAAAAGCATTGTAACTTTTCGTTCCATTTTTCCAGATCACAGAACAGATTTTAAACTTTAATCGAGACATAGCCGCGCAGCTGCCACTCAGAGTTAGTGAAGCGAAGCAGGTACGGTTCCTAAGTGCCAGTAGGTATCACGTCAGTCAACTCAGAATGCACTGAGGGTACGGAACTTCGCGACGTTTCCCAAAATACAAGAACCTGAGGTCTCACCGCGCCGCGGCGCCAACATCGACTCCTGTCGCCTCTCTGCTCTTACCTACTCTATTTTTTGACTTTCTTTTTTTTGCCAGAAGGACTTATATTACTTCATAACTTGTTTAAAATAACTTTTAGAAATATGAGATAAGTCAGAAGGAGCCCTGTGCGAAGTTCGAAAGGATGGTGCGGTACCTGCATTACATTTCCGTAAGTTATTACTTTTGCGTTTTTGTTGAAACAGGTTTTATTATTAGAGCTATATTTCAGCCGAGTAATAAGCTATTTTTTATAAGATTTTGTTGAAATAATATCCAAACGGTATTCATCTCCTGAAATAACCGTTCCGGCAATCAAGAATTGTCACACCAGTGAACTGAGCTGTAATTAGGCAAATGCAGCATGTAACGTGAGTCTGTAGGAACGAAGCCCGCATCGAGGCCGCCGTATTGTTACCCGTAATGATTATATAAACGTACTTTTACTACACAATTAAAATTTAAGCGGTCCTATAATTGTACGGGAAATTTTCCGGTACTATTTCACCTCAACGAAGCGTAACGAACTGCTTAAAGAGGCGTTCGTTAGAACAGAGCAAAGAGCGTGTACGATATTACAAATTTTTGGTAGAGAATGTTTCAAAGATGGCTTAGCTAGGAGTATTTTTAGCCATCAGTGGGTTATACTGTCCTGGATATGAAGTGAACTCTACATTTTTTGAAATATTGTAAATAAACGCTTCGAAGTGAAAATATTTCAGAAATATATATTATCTGTTGAAATTCAATGTACACAAAATCATTTCTTACTTTAATTATTAAGATAATGACTTTGCAGGGTCAGCCACTTTCTGCGTCATGTAAATTTATTGTTTCAACGCTTTCTCAAATTCCTTGCCACCCATTTTCGCTGTACACGGATAGTATTAGAAATTAATATAGTGATTTCGATAAACTATTCAGAGGTTAATATCAAATTTAGAGTTCACAAAGCTTTTTATGTTTATCTAATAATTATATTTTCATTTACATTAGTACTAGCTATGTTCGTCAACGTTACTGTTATGAAACTTTAGTTTCCGAGTAAGAAATAATTTGTTACAGCTAAAATAACGAAAGTAATGTAGGTATATTTATCAAATATCAAACCCTTAGGGGATTCGGCTGCGGCTATGGCATATTAACTTTGCTAATGTAAATACAGTACTATCTTTCAACAATATACAAAACATAAATACACTATCATAAACGTCACTTCTTATATTAATTATGTACTTTAATATAGTATTATGAATGTGACAGCTTGTGTCTTTAGATATTTTCAGAGGTTTATAAGTCCAATCATATAATGATTGAATCGATTTAGCTGACATTCTGTTTCGAGATTTTTTGTTATCCGACAATTTTAAGAAAAGAGTAATAATATATAACGGCATAATTGTAACATAGTTTTTAGTCTAACATTTATATATTTTTCTGTGGACCATATTTTGAAGTCCACGCTGTTGGGGTTAGAAACTTACTTGTAATAAACGATATCTAGATCCACAGTATATACTATGTGTATATATGTTTCACTGGCACCACCCTACTAACAGTGCTTAGTGCACGTAGAAATCTATTAAAAGATGATTTATGTTGAGCAAGAATATGACGGCGAATTAATAAAATGGTCTAGAATTTGCAATCGCATAATACTTTACACCCTATTTGAAATAACAACGGAAACCGGATGTCTAACTAAAATGAGATTTAATATTCCTATCCGGTTGGAAGTTTCCTGAAGGAGCGTGTGTAATCAAAATCCGCACTGGAAAACTTTTCACGGAATCTCCTAGCAATTGCAGGGACCTGGTTTCCAGTAAAAAACTGAAATGAACCTGTCGCTTAAACTAATTTCATTTCCAACTTTGTGTTAGAATAGTTTTTTCATGTTTCGTAGTTTTTTCCGTAGCAACTCGTTTACAGTTAAAAAATCAATTTCTTAGAACTGGCGAAGAGGGCAACTTGGGAGTGTTTACTTTCAAAAAGTGCATTTCGAAAATGTTAAAAGAAACTACTTTAACATTTTAATTTATCAATGAATCGACAGTGAAAAATGATCGCGTATAGCTAACGCGTAGGTATTTAGGAATTATACCAAAAAAAATTAATAACATGTATTGGGTATCTGTATTCATTATTTAAATATTATTGATGGGAAGGAAAATTATGATGACGACAATGAATAATACCCATAATGGGTTATTTATAGTAATCATCAGTATTTTCCTTTTTTTAACAGATATGTAAAATATAGATCCATCCGCCAAGATAAATATTTTACCACTAGCAAAACAAAAACGCAGGAAAATAGCTAGATTTTGTATTGCTTATTGGAATTAATTTTCAGTATTTGAAATGCGTCATTGTATCAACTCATAATTAACACAAAATAAAAGAAAAATGTAGTCCGAAAATCTAGCAAATCTAGTAATAATTGATACAAATCGTACCTAAAGCAATAAAAATGGACTACGGGACTGGAGAACATTTCGAAGACAGAAAAACTATTAAACGTGACTAAGTAGATTTGCGACAGAGCGGAGTGGCCCTTGTCCTTCAAGAACGCAATTAGCTCGCTTTTTGCTGCACTCTGTATTTTGACTAATGATTGGACGGAACGCTGCGGTTGTTTACGTTCACAACAAACCCTGATTTATCGCTGAGTTCTGTTCTACTCCCTTTATTTGGCCGCTCACAATTTCTCGACCGTCCAGTACTAATAGGCGCCCTTATTTGATATCGTCTCTGTACACAAAATGACCAAAATTTTTTTAGTTTATATGAGTGTATTCCAGCAAATTGTGTATAATTCTTGTGAAAGTATTATAATACTTAGCGCGGTAAATATATGGTGATAAATATTTACTTAAATCGTACTTAGAGTCAAGCTCATTTAAAAGATGCTCACATTAAAACGCAATAACAGCAGCATGCGTTCATAACATGCAAATGTGTTGGGCGTGGCAAGAAACTTGGCAGCGAGCAAGCGGTCGCACGATCCTGCAAATCTGCGCACTTTGCTTATCAGCTCTGATTCATACTAACGCCGTATATAGAGACACGGAATATTCGCACACACGCGTCAGTATCCGGGTTACTTAGTGAATGCGCCACCAGTCGTCATTTTATTTTGTGGATAAGGACGCTCGTATGGCCCAGGGATTCAGCGACGCTTTGTCGAGGGAGAAAAGAATGGATCGTGATGAGAAATGTGCCGGAATAATTTATCTTTGGGTTAGTTTAGAAAGAAGCTTGTCTTTGACGGCACTGGGACGGAGGCTTATTTCTAATTCAGGGACGTGTTTTCGAAGGGAAGATAAAGCGCTGCGTGTGAATAACTGAATACAAACGATGACTCGCAAAGTTGTGTGGAGCCCGAGTGAAATGATGGCGCCGCTTAATCCAAACAGTGTCTACCTGTATCGCAACAACAAGGAAACGGATACGGTGCGTCGTCAACAACAATTTTTTTTTCACTTGTACGTCGCGTTGTTACAAAAATATAGATAACAGCGCACGTGCCGTTTATGGATGAAGAGGTTGAGCGCACAAAGCAGTCAAGATTTATCGCTCGCTGTAAACGCACGTAGGGAGTTTGTGTACCTACTCGAGCTCAACAAATCGCAATATTTAACCTTCGTCTTTCTACGTTGGTTTGTTCTATCGGGAGAGGAAAAAACTTAAATTGAAGTGATTAAGGCGTGCCCCCTTCGTGATTGATTTCTGTAAGAAGCTGCCCGCGTCCCCTCGCACTGCCCACCATTGTGCCCCTAGATTTATTTCTGTTTCCTCGTTTTTATTGCGTACTCAGATCTTATAACGAAATAGTTACGGCTGTTAAAAGGTTTTATTGGTTAACCTTCGGCGTATGCGGTCATAAAATAGATTCGTAACCAAAGGAGCGTACGCGTTGCTTTAGATTTATAACTGAATCACGTGAAAAAGAAACAAATTTGCCCTATAGAAGGATATAAAACTGGAGATATAGCATGAATTTATCGGGAAATTGTGGAAATCTCAGTATAATAAAATATTTTCTATTGAATATTGTATGAAAAGAGTTTTACGGGTCCCGCTCATTTCACTTCATTTTACTACCTACCTTTTTATATGGAACCTTATTTTCAATGTAAAGCAGTCCATCCGGGTGTAAAGGTATGCGGGATGGAATTGAAGAAAATGACTTACCTGAAACAAAAAGAAATATTCATAAATTTCAAGTATAGTTCTGTACAGATATTTTATAATATTATGCATCGCAATTTTAATAATAACATAAGATTCTCGCTCTATATCTTTTTACATCACAATTTTACATATTTTGGAAATCGATTAAAGCAGCGTGATCAGATTTAAAGCGATCCTTCTCTTAAGCCTACGCGGAAATTCACTTAATTTACCGCCCGCCCAAGAGGCTGAAAGTTTACGCACTTAATAAACCGTGGGCGAATTAAAATTCCGTCAGATTAGTAACAATCGTGTTGGAACGCGGTTGACTCTTTCTGCTGAAGTTATTAATAAGGGCACGTCTTAGTAATTTGGTGCTAATTTCTTTACAATATTATTTTGAAGTAAATTTAAATGACAAAGGATTAAAGATGAGAAAAATTAAATTAAGCACGACATGAGCTCAAGGCTCGAGGCTTCACTGAAGTAAAGTATGCAACAATACAGACACAGAGACATTTTCCTCAACAATATAATTTTATTAGATAAGTTTGTCACTGAAATACAACTATGAAATTTTATAATTTTGCATAAGAACCTGTCCTATCGTTCATTTATAATTTGTGAAGGAAATGTTTGATTTATTTGGGTTTTTGTCTTTACTTATGAGTGTGATTTCTATTTGATAAAACTTAATATAATTAAGGTAGTGGCTACATTAAGGAATGACTATACAGAGAACCCCGTTAGTGAGGCTCCAAGTTTCTTTTTATTTAATTATGATTTAAAAATCTGTTTACTGTTTAAAAATGAATTCCCGCCGATATTCAAATTGTACGCTGATTCTGTCTGTTATGCTTAATTTTTAATGTCTAGCTCTTAGTCGCGGCTTTGTCCAGGTTAAGTAGTTTAATAATTAAGTTTTTTTTTCTGCATCAAAATAGCCATGTCACTTGATAATGTGAATTCATAATGTAGTTAACGCACGAAAACATAATAAAAAAACGATCAAACTCACATTAGCATTTATAATCTTAGTTAGGACTAAGATTAGGTGTAGTTAGAATCAAGATTCATTTGATTTCCAAATCCCCATCGTCAATATTGCAATAAATGTCTTCAAAATACTACCCCGCTCTAGCAACAAAGCTGTATCACTATTGCCGTACACGAATTTGCTCACTCTTTGAGCTAAGTCTCTTTTGTAGTGACTAGTTAGTTGCCAATAGCTTCCTGGAGCATCGAAAACTTATAACAAAGAAATTAAAAACTTTGATCTTTAATGTACATAAACAGAATGTACAAGGTCAAAATTGTACAAGTTTACAGTATATTTTATCTCTGCTTATGCCTTGCAAAACACCGTCTTTATAAACGCGTAAGAATAAATAACCTTGCAGTTAGAACCCACACGCCGAGTCAGGATTGTAAATAAGACAGGGAATGTAAAATTAAGACAATGCTACATAGTTTCGGGGATCTCTCTACACAAAGTTGTGCGTATTGTTGTTCAAATGACGCTTATCTTTTGAACCGGGCTACTTGCGATTGTGTTCAGTAGCGTACTGCATTGCCCCGGCTAACGATATTTGCCTTAATACTGCGGTAAGTTTCTTAACTGCAATTATATTAAAGTTTGTAATTATATTATCACTTTTATATAGAGATGCAACACTGCAATGGAACAAACTTTGTTCAAAATCCATCTATACTATTTTATTTTGGAGATAGAATAAAGAAAATATTTAATGTATTGCATTTTTAGTTAATTTATGAAAGTTAAAAACAATATTTTCTAATACTTTTAAATCCTAATGAATATTATTAAAACGAATATTCTATGTTCCATTTTTACGCTTAACTACGCAATTGTATAAAAAAGGATTGTTCTCGAGGCATGGAAAAAAAACTTTTAGATTATGAAACCTGAATTGATTGACACTATATAATTAACACGAGCTAGTCAAATTTCAGCTATCATAAGGTTTTATTTACTTTATTAAATATAACGTCGTTGATTTTTTGAGTTAACTTTAGTCTAATCCATATATTGTTTTTACTTTACTAGGTAACAGTGGTTAATAAACCAATAAAGTTAATTAATAAGTGGCAAGCGTCACAGCTTATAAGTCCACTAATTAAAATAGTAAAATTGCAAATCCAAATCTACTTGAAATACATTTACGATCCAATAAAAAAATGAAGCCTTAATTGAAACACGACTTCGTACAAAACAACTGTAGGACGGGTTAATTCAGTTATTACTGTAAATTAACAAAGTTAAGTGCTTGATTGCTTAATTAATGGCAATAATAACATTTTGTATGCTCCTTTAGTTCTATCTTGGAGAGCTTTATCAGTAATTGAACAGGAACTATTACATTTGGTCGGAATTATATCGGGAACTTTGGGACCTTCCCGCTAAATAACGGTGTAATCCCGGCGAATCCCGCCTTTATTTATGTGCAATTGTAAGTGGATTTTCTAATTCGAACAGATCCACTTCGATGTCCTGTGTTACTATGCTTTAATTACACTTTAGTGCGTAATTTAGTTTTGTAAATGTTGTGGTCCATTTTAAATAATGGAAGCTTTTATGTTTATTACTATCGTAAATAAATTTTTCTTCATCCGTGCCTCAAATGACGATCTTGGGTAGCATTTGATAATAATTTAATTCTAAGCGGCGTTACTTAAGTCAATCCGAATTCTGTGGTAGGTCTTAGCTCTATATTCTTCTCTTGTATGACTTAGACTCAAATTAAATGTGGACGAGGAATTTGTTGTATAAAAATAATAAAATCTCATAAATAGGTACTTCAGATAGACTGCAAAAATAACCTTAAAGAGGGTTACCCGTAAAGTTTGCGTCCAGCGTGCGACCAATCACATGAAGCATATTGGAGTTAGTCTTGTGATTTGCTGCTCGCAGATCGCAAACTTGAACGCTTCTGAAGACACAGATACAGGATTGTGGGGTCATTGTGCTACGTAAGCGGGTCAATACAAGTATTTGAAATACTAATAATTTAAAATATATTTTAGCCTAACATTATTGCGATAAGGTTTCCTTTTATTAGACCCTCATTAGTTGCCGCGGCAGTTTAAAGATGTTTCTGACAGTAAATGACTCCATTAAAGTAAAAGGAACCGTGCCCGTGTAAATAATAACTGTGATCCGAGCCATTATACCGAGGCGGCTTAAACGATAAGCAAACGACAGTTTAATGGAAACATTATTTCAGTTTATTAGTTTTTAGTGCTTGTAGTGACACGTTGAATGCACCTTGTTTATTGTTTCCCGAATTGAAACTATGAATTGTGTTACATATTATATCTATGACTATTGCCAGTTAAGCTTGCGCGAGTGGTTTTCAAAACAGAACGTATACAAAAGGATGAATTATAGATTAATAATTGGTTTTGTTAATATTACCAGTAACATGCTCCCAGGCTACCTAGGCAAGGTAAGTTCAAATTTAGGGTCTCCGCAATCTGCAGGTAAACTTATTGACTTGGGTTAAAGTTAACAATATTTATGATTTGGCTTTCTAAATATTTCTAGTTAAAGATATAAAGGCTTCACATTTACAATATCAACGGCGGGGCAGATACAATAAATAAAAATAATAACAAATTCTGTACCATCATAAAATAAAAAGCGATATATAATATTCGCGTTCACCAGCCGAAAGTAAAATATAAAGACGTGTAAAAATTCCCGTCTAATCAGAAAACAGGAAGTAATTTAAAAAAACAATTTGAATAATATCATTCTTAAAGAAGAGGGAGACAATCTAGTGAGAGGTAAATAAAAGCTTGTAAAAACGATATTTTCTTTTATATTCTAAGTAACCGCCATAGCTTCCTTCGGGGGAAATGTAAAGTATTTACTTACTTTTGCGGTGTGGACACTCATTACCTGTTGGGAGCAGTTACTGATATTTCTGACAGTAGCCGACTCCATTAAAGTAAAAGGAAACCACTGTATAAATAATAACTGCGAACAGCGGTTATTTTTTGATATTGAGACATCGTACTTATTTTAACTTTTTTTTTAACTGTCTCCTTGGTCTAATAGTTTATTAGCAAGAACTTATTACTTACTTTTAGTTTATTACTTTCACCAAAGAAACACTTATGCAAGATGTTTTTCTTCAACATTATATCCCTTAAAAAGCGAGTCCACGAAAACACATTAAGATGTATTTTACTTGGGAATTTGAGCCACTATGGAATCAGTAATCAATAAAATGGAAAAATCATTTATACATAAGTTGGACAGTACTGATAGGGTAGTAGTTTTACTTGCAAAGCAAGAAAATACACATACATCTGTTCGACGGTAGACGATAGAATGACCCTAAACAAGACTAATAACTGCGTTTTCAAGGTAAATGCACTCGTATTGTTGTTAGGTTAGAATTATTGTATCCCAATGTAAAAGTATTGACTATTAATAACATTGAGAGAATTTGTACCGTCGAATACTCACGTTCATAATAACAATGTCTAAGGAGGTACTAAGCCTTGTTCGTAAACGATTTAATCCAAAGAGACTTATTTCAAACCGTAGACAACGCACTGCGGCTCGCTACGCCGCTACGTGGTGTAATTCGTAGATCTGTGCTACGCCGTAGGGATTTGTGTAGCATATTCAATTATATTTTATGCTTTTATTAAGAAAGGCTTTAAAATAATTAATTTCTTAGTTATGGGTATTATATAAATGGAACCTTTGGTGCAATATTTGTTCGGAATACATTTTTCCGCGGGAGGGCATCGTTTCTAGCTTCAAGTGTTTCACTAATACTATCTAATTAATCAAAAGATAATCCACTTAAAAAAGTATGATTGTTAAAATTTTAGTAATTTAATGTATCTTTGGAAAATAGGACTTAGTAAATTCTAATACGTAGCTCTCAATTTAAGATAAATTAAAGATAATAGAAAAATAAACTTGGCATCACGCATTAGTGAAGGTAGCTCACTATATTTTCAAAATTCTTAAAAAGTATCAGTTAAATTGTGGTACTAATAGTTCATCGATCATAAATGTAAATAACAAAATTAGGGTACCTAGACTGAGGTTAATAAATGAAATCAACACAGACACATTAACACACTATATTCAAAGCTACCATGATAAAAATAACCAAGATGGAATTTATGAAAATGAATTCACAATACGCAAAACGTCGTAAACGGCACATTATCAAAATCTATATACCTGTAGGATTACTTTAAGGAGCTCGTGTTCTAAGGATAAAATAAAGGCTTATTCGACATGAACGTTGCACGGTACATTGCTTCGTATGGGGATTCGTATCTTTGGAGTAAGTAAATAAAGTAATACAGTATCACCTGAATCGTTCCCACGCGCTTTAGCGTTGTGATGTTGGTATAATACGCTAATTTGCTTTTGTTCTTAAAGTGAAAGCTATTTCGGTTACTAAATCTACTTTGGATGTAATCTTCACGTAGTTGCCGTGCATGAACACTGTGATGTGAGATAAGTAGCGAGACGTGCTTTTGATTAGATAATCGGTTTATAATCCCATTCATGTTCAAGTAACTTGATGAATAAGCTTTAAAATTTTGTCAAATATACCTAATGTAAATTCCCTATATACAATTATAAATTATTCAATAAAACAGACACAGTTGAAAATTTTACGTCAATTATCATCAAACTTTAGTTTATTTATTTGTATTCAGTCATTACATTTTTTTATTAAATGTCACCGGATTTGAATTTCGCAAAAGAAGTATTATAATGACTAAGCTGTTTTACGTTAATTATTATACCTAGATTATATTAATACTTTAAGAGAAAACTTTGTATTGACCTTAATTTTTAATAAATTGTTATAGATCTGTATCATATCATAGACTACTTATAGTTGGAATACAAAAGTACGATATAAAGTTTGACGTACCACGAGGCTCTACAACCATAAAACCAGTATAACTAATTACAACACGTAATGAACTCACGAGTTGTGACATGTAATCAAAGTTGGACTAATTTTGAAAGATAAGATGATACGTATCGATTAAACACAACACCCGGATGAAACTTCTACTCGAGTAATCAACGGACAAGATAAAACCGAAAGTTTAATCGTAATTCATGATAATATGATTACAGAATACCCTCGGCTGCCATCGAGAACCCTTTTTACAATTAACGACAAAGTTGATGACGTTCGGTGATAGAGTCAACGACATGACACTGTTTATGACGTAGAATGGCATCTCTGTCCCCTTTCTATAACACCCTAATTTCGCCTGCATATTATAAAAGACCGCCCTCTTGGTCTAGTGGTTAGCGTGTTCTAATGCTGATCGCAAAGTTGTCGATTCTCAGCATCTTGGAGGCTATATTGCTTTGTTTTATTCAATCCCGTGGGATATCTTCTATCTAGCCAATAATCGTGTATTCTTAAAAGGTTTACAGTCTATTTACCAATATGGTCAACATAGCCGAATTTTATCGAAATCTGTTAAGTTGTTTAGCCGCGAAACGGTAACATACAGGATATACTTTGGAAACTAAAATAGGTATGGAATTCAAATAATAAGAAACAATAAAAGGAAAAGAATGAGTCACATTGCTGACGTCAAAGGGATACTATATTCGTCTTTAATATATTTTTTTCATGCGTATGTAAGACTGATAGAAAAAGTGTCGTAATGATTCCGTATCGTTGCCGTTGGAGGATAATATGCCTGAAGTTTTCGAAATGAACGACGTTGAGCGAGCGTGAAATCATTAAGGCACGATAATATGCTTCGGCTAATGAACCGGCGTGTCCTACGGCTCTACTCAGATAACTCGATCTGCTTTCCGCCGTATAATTGAGTTCTGTCAGTTTCTGTAATTAATGCCTAAATATAATTGTTTAACTAATTTAAGGCGTGTTATCTACTGTTTTACTACTGCTTGTGTATGTGTAGTATCTAAATCTAGCTCCCTACCACGAATTAGATTAATAAATACGGTCGATTGACGCAGTGGGCAGCGACCCTACTTTCTGAGTCCAAGGCTGTGGGTTCAATTCCCACAACTGAAAAATAATTGTGTGATGAACATAAATGTTTTTCAGTGAGTGTTTATCTATATATTATTAGTAGTTATCTATATTATTCATAAAAATATTCATCCGTCATCTTAGTTTCCATAACACAAGCAACGCTTACTTTGGGGATAGGTGACGATGTGTATTTCGTCATGTCGAAATTCGAGTCGACTATTTATATATTTATTTATATTTTAGAATTGAGCTATTATGAATGTTTCATTTGTGCAGATAATCCTTACATTTAGAAAAAGGTATTTCTGTACTAAACGATACCCGGAGAACTATCGGTAAATAATTTTGTCCAGTAATAAAGGAGTTCTATAAAAAGTTATTTGCAATGTGCAAATTTAAGTAAACGTATGACTACCTTGAAATAGTAGGCTTAGGAGATTAAGTAACTCTAGTAATAACATTACCAAAGTTAATTTACGATCACTGAATTAGGATAAAGTCGTGTAACTTTAGGTTGAAATTTCGAGAATAGTTGGTTAGATATATGTTTGCAGATGAGACCCAAGACATCTTCCGTCGCCTTGCTTAGGTGGATTATTCGCGCACCATTAATCGCTGAAATTGCGTTCCCGTGGTCTACCTCCCCTCCCGACCTGCCGACAATCTTCAATTAGACGCGTCTTTCCAATTTAAATTTTAATAACCGAATAATGTTAGATCAATTATGATGTTATTTAAATAACCGTTGGAAATAAAATCAATACCGTTCTTACAAAGATGTAACCTTCACTGTAAAGTGATCCTTTTTAAAAGATTTTTCATTCTGTCAATGATAATTGAGTAATATAAGGGGGTAACTCTGAATACAATAAGCAACGATCGAAGCATACTAACAGATCAAACAAGGGGAAATATGCAATTATAAATTCCAAAACTGTCTCCGCCATTGTTGGGACCGGGGAACCTCACTTAAAATACTACAGCTTTTACCATTGTGATAGAGAAGTTGACTAAGAGATTTTCTCTGTCTAGTCTGTTAAGGAGGTTAACTTATATTAGGAATTGTAAATTAAGTGTGTTTATAACGTCGCTTCATATGAGTAAATTCAAATCTTTAAATCATAATTGCTTTAATTTAAATTGCAAAGTGTCCCTACGACATACGGCGAGCTCTGAAATGCTTTACCTGGGCCTTTCAGACAAGAACATTAAGTATAAGTTCATGTTATGTGTTTATTGAATTCATGCAATATTTTTCGTTTCTCTGATGAAACACTGCCATACACATAGCCCTGAGCTGATGTATGTTTATACCTTTTATTTGTGAAAGTTAATCCGGATGTTGTACGAAAATAATAAATCAGAGTGCAATAGTAAATGGAATATAGAAGTTCAAAAATTTTAAAAACCTATTACATAACATGTGTATATTCCCTTACATCAAGTTCTAAAGCATTTTGTATTTGTACAGTAATTACTAGGTTCTTAACAAAACGATAGGTACTTAGTAGGTCGATAGGTTACTTTAATATGGAATATATTTAATGGAGTTCAATTAAGCTAGTATGTTATTTAACTTATCCATGTATTCCGATGATTCAATGGCGGACGGAGTTGTCAGTGATCAATCAACGGTGACTAATACCATCTATCAATACGTCACACCAGATGGCAGCACCAGTGAGATAGGTATTCCATATCAATTTTCACTAATTTATTTTGCATCAACAGCGCTAAATGGCATTTTTATAACCTAAGTAAATTATGACAGTGTTTATAGTTTTGCAAAAAACCAAAATTAATCAGTAGACATTGTGGTTTTGTAAATAAATATTTCTATTAGCGAAGCGGTGTTAGCCTAGTGATAGACTTTGACCTCAGATTCAGGGGACCGCTTTCGAATTCCAGTAGCACTACTAACTTATTAAGTTATGTTCATTTTATGCAATTAAAATATCACTTGCTTCAACAGTTAAGGAAGATATCGAGATTAAAACTGTTTGCCTGAGAGTTCTCTCTATGGAGTCTACCAATCCTGTGGAAGACTACGGCCTAAAGCCTGTGGGAGACCAGAGCCGTGCAGTGGGCCGGTATTGGGTGATGATGATGAATCAATTAGGTAAAGAAGGCTTTCGTTTTACATTTGTCATACGATTTTTCAATATATTCCAAATAAATTAAATAGTTCAAACAAACTAGAAAACACGCTTGGTAGAAAAAACTAAACTAATTTCTACTGATTAATTTTGGTTTAGTTTATTTTTTTGGTTTTTACTGATCTATTATTTTTATTAGAGCAAAATTAATCGGTCAAAAGATCACCATCAAAGAGATAATTAGAGATCAAAGAGAGAAGTTATAATGGTTGGAAATTAAATAATATAAATTAGCAAAAATCTTTTTTTTTAATTAAAAAATTGAATGATCTTCTCAAATTAGTGTATTGTCATCGGTCCTCGATATGTCTACAAAGTTTGACGAAATCTGACCGTTTAAAGGGGGTCAAAATAGCGTCCAAAGAAGTCGGTTACAAACATATAAACATACAAGTGAAGCTAATATCAAGCGTGTAAAAAAAGGATGTATATATCAGTCACTAAGCAGAATTAAAGTGACACCAAGTCTTGTATTGTGACACTAATCAAAGTTAATTAAATATTTGACTTAAAATGCAACCGAGGCCTTAATTTCTTTCGGAACGATTTTCAGTAAAACATTGAGAAGATACGCCAAAGAACTTTTCGTAGCAAGTGATCTATGTAGTGAAAATAAAATAGCTATTTGTTACAGTATAAGCTTCGTCCAATATTTGGATGGTACGATGAGAGATGGACGGAGTTGCGGAGCTGTCAGCGATCAATCAACGCTGACTAATACCATCTATCAATACGTCACCGGCGACGCGTCGCACCAGATGGCAGCACCGGCGGGAGGGCAATGTCAATTTTCATTAAAATACATTTTTAAATATTTTCCAACCTAGATTAATTTGAACGGAAAATAAGAACCTTTTTGCTTGTAGGTACCATCACGTCATCATTTTGAATACATCTTCGTAATCGTAATCCTCAACCTATTTAGGTACTTTTTCTAGGTGCTCGTCTCAATCCTCCCTTTTCTTTCATAGAACCGAGTATTTGTAAACCTTACATTTTTTTAAATATTACGTAGTCTTCCCAAGAAGATACTTAATAAAGATTTAATTCATTTAATAATTAATTTACTATGGTAATTAATAAAGATTTAATAGATCTAATAGTTAGTTGATCTGTTAGTCAGATTCAAATAGTCATTAATTACCACGATTACCGGTATTTAAAGTTTACTATCATTTAAATCATGTGAATGAATGTATAGGACCATTTAAATGTTCTTTTTATAATCTTAAGACTTTACGTGTAAATCTAAACTCATATAAACTTGTACTATGCATTTCAGAAAAAACAGAGCTTTCCATCAAACGAAATGATATATATTATATTTTTGTTGCATCGACAAAATATACCGCAATCGATTTAAAAGCTTAGTGCGGTGAAATGTGTCACGCAATATTTGTAGCGATCATATTTCCTTCTGCAGTTTTTAAAATAATTGAAAACGATTCCATAGATAGACGGGAGCGTTCAAGAGCGCTTATCTATTGAAAAAAATTCGGCGCTCAACAAAATCGAACAGAGCTTTGCGTTTAGAATTTTAAAAATTTACGTGTAAATTGGATAAAAGCCTTTATTTATTTTTAATACCGGCCAGAGAAACAAGTTAATCGGGAGCGTTAGCGGCCGCGCACGTAGATATCCAGATCGGACACTTTTATGACATCGGACACTCCGCGTTAAATGCGGCGGCTTAAAAAGGGTTGATGGCAATAGCCTTGTCACCTCGAAAGGCTCGGGACATAACGCTACCTTCATCATAGCGTGGCCGGACGTTCATTGATAATTAATGGGCGGTGCCAGTATAACGAAAACAAACGACGGGTGGCACGCGTACGATAACGATTAATATCTTTAGAGCAAAAACAAACCTACGCTCGTAGTCTTGGTGTGATAAATCATATCTCCGAGGCGCAAAAATAAATGAGACTAATGATAAATGGCGACGATTCGCGGAGCGTCAATTGAGTCTGGCGAGTTTCAAAATTAAACCCTTCTAAGACACGTAACTGTATCCGCGGAACGTGTAATATTTCCTCTTCAGCATCCTTTGGTAATATTATTGATAATTATTATCTTGTATATCATATTATGTCGTCATCATTTAATCTTATGCCTTGCTCAATTTTCTCTGCTGGACACAGACCTCTATTTCTTCTGTATCTATAATGATGTGAATAAATAAAGACTCACCACGCTGTTTGATTAGATAACGGACTTTGACTCATAAAGAACAGTATTACAAGGTGTTAGTAATATTGACGGAGACCGGCAGGTCAAAGTGTTCTCCAAATCATAGACACAAGGGCAAAATTTCTAAAGAGCAAAGTCCTAAAAGTTATCGATTGGCAACCAAAAGTTGCTGATTTTGACTTCCCTCGTTATATACTTTATTTATTTATATTGTAAAATTTTCTTACGTACAGATAAAATTTAAAAGAAATAGTCATAAGCGCGTCATATTAAAAACCTGCTTTCTTGGAATTAGTGTTAGAAAAACAATAATTTAATCTGATTGCGGAGCTGCACGACTAGCATGGGCAGGAGACAATTACGAGTATATCCCCGGGGAAAGGATAAAAATTAATCTTCTCCCACAGCTTTATAAACTCTCAGTGCACTGGCGCACAAGTGGAAATAATATCCAAATAATATATGTGTTATAAACGGGGATGAACTTCATCTATTCCCTTTTCTTGTGTTTAACTGGTGGATACGTTAATTATGTTCCGTGTCGGGGGATATATAATCGGGGGATTTAGTTTTTGTCTCCTGCCAGTGCTAGTAGTGGGGGGTGAAAGACGTCAATCGACCAATTGTCTGGTACTAAATTATTGCCAATGGCACCGGGTTAGCCAGCTTTTCCCTAGAGTATAATCTTATTGATTTTCCCAGAAATAAACATATTCTCATAATTATTATGTCTTCGCAACCCCAAGACTTAATCATTTAAATCTAATTAGTAGGTTAAGCACCTTTTAAAAAGCATACGCTTAATTTATAGGTACTGCTAGTAACCTAAATATTAATACTGCATTATAAAAAACATAAAACAAATTTCAATGTACATTCGAAAGAAACCAATATATTATGCTTGACCGGTATATAAAAGTAACGCTATTATTTTTCCTGAAATATAAACTCTTTGAGAGTGCCGAAGATTGGCACGATCTATTTCTTTAATATGACAGTAAAGATTTACAGCCGCAAATCGGAGAAAAGCTCGCTGGATATTGTCAATCATTCAGTAAGGGAAAATATCCCAACTGCGAACTGTCAAATATTTATCTTTTTTTCTCTTACCCTGGCAATGTCAATATCTGAGTCTGAGGAATGTTGGAATGTAGGTATTGAGACTTTTTCCTCTGCAAGTTATTTTGCGAATCCGCTTAAGGGAAATAAACATAATGTCTTGTATATTATTTAATTCCGTACTGTATTGGAATTGAGTCACGGAGTTATAACAAAAGCGTATTGAACAATTTATAAAATACATCAAAGTTATGTTTGTCGTTTGATGAGTTTATATTTATTGTTATTTAAGATATCTGAGTGCATGAATGCAATCACGAGTAAGTATATTATAATTATGAATAAAATAATAATTTATATTTACTCTTACTTATATAATTTATATAGAATCGGAGTTAGTGGTTATGTTATCGTACTACCATGCCATCTTTAATGAGGCTACTACTACATTTAATAACGTTAGAAACTATACAGTTTAACTATCACGCCTTAACAACCTCGAATCTACGAATGACAAGGGTAGTTTGGGAATAATTAACAAACCAACTTACATGACACTAACTGACCCGTTACCAAGCTTATATAATTATCTCAGTTTATCAATTAGCATTCAGATACTACTTCCACTTATTATACCCAATCTAAGTCTAATCTAAATATACAATGAGAGCAGTTAAGGCATACCCGATCAGTACACCGCTTCGCAATCTCAACTAAAGCACTAAACTTAACGAAAGTATCCATTTTACGCAAAGACTTATGTTATGATCACTCTAAATGTGAGATAATACAGCGAGATATACATTTATTTTTGGTTATCTAGCTGTGTTACTGCAATTAAGTCACACCACAACAAGCGGAGCTACAGGAAAAAGTTTGTTTTGAATTTTACGGAAATAAAACTTTCCTACACTTATACAACCCAGCAATATTTCAGAGATTGTAGAATTTTCTCGCGTGAATCTGAAAACATGCCAGAATGTTTCAAGATAAAATATTCGAAAATAGAATCAAGTTCATTTTCTTAATATTTCAAGTTAGAACTTTTGGAAGCGATAAGAAAATATGGAAGGAAATTAATAAGAAAATTTAATAATATTATCTGAAATGTGAGTGGTAGCGCCAATTTTAATATTATTAAGTGTACCTCTCACAGTGTTTGATGTGTCGATAATGGTTTCTAAGCGGGCCACATTCTCAGGTACTCTACGGAAATTGCGTTAAGCACACACGAAGACCAGGAAATTAGAAACGCTGAAGGGTGTAATCGAATGTCCCTCTCGAGTGGGAATAAAAACGCTTTTGTTATCCTAAAAACGTTCGCACATTCAATGACTGATAGTTTCTTCGCCCGTATACTTTGCAAAAGAAAGTTAAAGTGAGGCAGTTTTGAATTATGTCGCGCAAACGTCTATAGATTCAAATAAATAAATACAGCATTATCTCAAACAGTACTAAAACTTTTCATATCTTGTTCCTGATAAAAAATACATTCTGACTTTATACAAAGCGAATAATGGCGAATCAATGCATATAATGTACATATGAAACTGTAAATGTGAAGTGGCCATATATGGAGTTAATTTTGTCAGTTATCTTCTCCCAAAGGAGACTACTCGGTTTTCTGTACAAACAGGTAGTCGCATTTACCGGAAAAATTCACAAACCCACTTATTGAGATCCCTAAGGTACGCTGCCAACATTCTTCGGTTTGATACTTAAGTAAACAATTCTTTTGTGGTACTAAAACGCGTTTTAAGACACCAAAAGGATGAAAAAAAAATTGAAATGAATTTAAAATGCTTAGCTGAACGCTATATGACGTCGGTCTGTCAACTTAAGATTTGTAAATGGTACAAAAATCTAAAGGCAAAGATATACATGAGCATATTTATATATATATATATATACAGGTATATAATACAAGGAACTGCGAGTAATTGCTTTAGCTAGCCAGCCACTCCTAAAGTAAACGAATCCGATTTCTGTGCAAACAAGTACTCAAGTTTACCGGAGAATCATTTACAAATATACTTATTAAGCCCCCAAGATAAACCCACGTAATTTAGTACGCGATACCGCATTAATTTTTAATGTTTGGCGATATTATCTATCCTTCTATATAAGAAGAGTTTATAAATAGAGACATGAATTGAAGACAAAAAATTTTAACTTCTTTGGTTTAACTTACTATACTAATCCTAGGTCACGTCTGAATCACATCTTTCCGTATCATTTTAAACGGTTTAAAGACGTGGTCCTAAACCGTTTAAAATGATACTACCGCATCTTCCTTTTCCTTTTACTTACTTCTACTCCTCTGTACTTCAAAAAGTTTTGCTCCAATAACTAGGTACATATCTTGGCTATAATCTAGAAGAACAATAGAACCTATTTCTAGAGAACACATAAAATAAAAACCCGGCTTGCTTGATTTGTTCATCACTCTGCGATTGTGTGTTGAATATACTACAATATATAAAACTCTCTTGAGGATGCGCCATTGAAAGACTGAAACGTGTATTTTAAAAGCTCCGTATGGCAAATATGTTATTTTTGTGGCTGGCATAGCATATATAAGTAGTATATAGGGTTTTGTGAAATAAACATAGACATAACGAATAGCGCGAGTGCTTTTTCCTTGAAGGAAATTATGAGTCTTTTCATGCTTTCTTTGAAGACCATAATTATTAGTAATAAAGTTAATGAGCCGTACCGTTTTAACTCTGAAACAAATTATACAACAATAAATAATATATACGATTTAAATCTCTAGAATGATAAAACAGTAGTGTTTCTCCCCCAATCTTATGCTACTTAATATATGTTCATGATAGTATATTGTTGTTGGATAAAACGTGTTAAAGCACATAATGGAAACATAAACCTACGCGCTAAATTACAAAGAGAAAACTGTTCGATTTTCAAAGGCTGAAAAAAGCAATTTAAATGCTAAAAAAATACTTTTGTTAGTATAAAATCCCGCGATAAATGTAAAGCGTGTAACTACACGTCGAATTTTGTATAAATGTTGAATTTAATTTAAGAGTTGCTCAAAATGTTTTTATTGAAAAATATTATGAAAGTTTACAATACGGTAACATAAATAATAATGAATTTTGTTACAAACACAAATATTTTTTTCCAATATTTCAATTATTCATCTCGATGTACCAGCAGTCAGTTTAATTAAAATGAATTTTTAGCTCAATGCCTAGATTTTTATTTGAATGTAGGTCAAACTAATTAGAATAACAAGAAATGGCAAAAGATCGCAATAAAAGAAATGGAACTATTGAGATATAATATTTCAGAACGTATTGATCCCTCAGGATGGTTGTGTTCGGTTTCGTTTCGGAAGAACTTTTCAAGCCCTCTGCGTATTGGGAGTTGCACTGGACAATCTTATCAAAGAGGGGAGAGATTTTACAGTGTCCGGCGCCTTCGCTTTGAAGGATTTCCCAAGGTGCCGTAACGTTTGTCGATTGGATTTCAAATTATGCGTGCGAGCCTTAAACGGTTTTTTAAAAAGGTTTATCTAGCCAAATTTTGTTGAGAACAGCTTAGCCTTGTTGCTTAGTTTTAAGTTTCCGAAAATAATAACAATAATAATAAATTTTATTTCATTAACAATTTCATTCTTAATTAATTAATACGCTGAGATCTCCTTTTAAGCATATAATATACTTGTACCAGGAGGTCTCGCTCTTCTATAACAAAATGTGTACATACATTGAGCAAATTTTTGTAATTCAGCTGTATATTATTCAATTTTTTTTTTTTTTTTTTTTATCATGCATGCATGAATATAGTTATCTCATGCGATGTAGAACACATCATGGGCCTGCTTGAATAAAAATATTTTTTATTTGACTTTAACTTCGCAAACCATATAATATATAGTATAGTTTTAATATATAATTGTATCACATAATATGGAAGTAAACATAAGTTTCAAAGTTAAACCGAATTAAGTTTGAAGATTTTTTTGGAAAGAAAATAATCGTTTTTATCTAGCTCAGAATGAAATTTCAATAATAAAATTTTCTTAGTGTATGCCGATCTGTTGTAACATTAAATAATTTTAACAATATTGAAAGTACGTAAAATTTTAAATACATACCCATTTAATTCTAACACAACTTTTCATTTCATGTTAATAATTCCAGCCAAGACATTTCTATTTTATTTTTTTGACCATGCTACGAGTATCTTTAAATAATAACTAAGTGTAATATATTTAAAAAATAAGTATAATTACACTTTGACAAAAAATCTTACAATTTTATATATAATAGGTGTATTTATTTATATTTGATATAAAGGAGAAGTTTAAATCAGTAGGTTATTAAGAAAATGAGAAAATTGAGAAAAATTCTCGATTATACTTAATTCTTAAACTTGTTGTTATTAAAAAGAAGTAGGTATTTAAGAAATGTCACGTGGAAATTTCTTTGAAGTCCGCGCCCACCCTTAGCCCCGATCGCATTAGTGGCCGCACGGCCCACCTCGGAGATAATGCCATTGCAATACTCGAGATCCGATTGTATTGGCAAATTGGATCAAATGCAGCGCTTACCGCACAAAAGATAAGAGCCTGGATACGGGTACAGCAGTTATATTATGTTATGCCTATCGCTGGATCGCGCCTAGTACGTAGCTCATAGCGGTCGAAAAGGCCGCTAGTAATCGCTCTATATTCCTTGTTTTTATCTATTCGTTACGCCGCTTAATTTGTCCTATTGCGTAAAGCTTACAACGTAATGCAAGTTCCTATTTCATTACAATACGTAAATAATGAGCTGTGCTAATACATATTATTGCATCAAGTGAGCCATGAAATAAAGTTTCGTATCGAAGCGTAAGTATTGTGCTCAAGAATCTCATTTTCCCGATTGGACCAAAATTATAACCCCGCTTTATTACTTTTGTTATACCATATCTATTAGATGTACATTAGTCATAGAAATAACCCCGCATATCGGCCGGAACTAAATGTAACGGTACATATAAATACGCCCAATAAATCAGGCAAGATAATGCAGCAGAATATAAGCGCATTGCAACAATTCCCAGAACATATCGTGTGTTTCAAAAAAAAAATATTTGTAATAACGCGCCATATCAAACGCTACCGCCAACGGCGAGCCATTCGTACCAGAGTTTTTGCGAGGAATGAAAAAATATAGTCTATGTAAACGACAATGCAGATTATTATTGCCCGACGGGGACTCGTAAAGAGTGTCTATAAGAAATGTAATGGAGGGCTTTCGCCCGATAAGATGCGATTTGGTCGATGGATACAAAGAAATGGTCCAAGATTTCTATCTCCATAAATACAGAGTCATCTAAATGCTCGCTCTAATAACGTGGTTCATTTTGGCGTCATTACGGGGTGAATTTTAAATTTGCCTAGGGTGTTGTACTTAATTATGTATGAAGGACCGGTACTACGAGTGCGTGGCGCATCCTGTCGCACGCATACTCTGTTGGCCATCATTGTCTACCAAAACTCTAGGTAAACCGATTACCCGCTAAAAATTTATAAAGCCATTGTCTTCTTCATGCAAATCACCTAATGTTTAGTAAGTGGACTCAGCGATTAAACGCACTTGTATCTACGTATAAATTTGGGAGTGGCTTTCATTTTGGTCAAACATCCATTTTTAATAAATGTAAAATACCCCAGAACCAAGGAAAAATATGTTAATGTTTTAATAAACTCATCAAACTGCCGTTGAAAAAAATCTCGTTGCGACGTGATAAACAGTGCGGCACGCTTAGGCTTATCTCCGTTTGACGATATCATTATTTCCCTTTTTGCAAAAATTTACGGAGCAAAAACACCGCCGTGAATTGCATACTAATTCGTCTCAGTCGTCGGTCAATATATTGGTATCGGCGCGTCGCGTCGGCAGGTTCATTATTCAATTGAATCTATCCACAATAAAACAGAAGAAAGCAATTCCAGTTAAAAATCTCATGATTCAAATTTCTCCCGTTGTTTACCCGCGCTCCGGCTATATAAACTCTCAAAATCTACCCACATCCGTAACGAAAGCCTGCTTCGTTATTTATGGAAAGCCACGTTTCATTGTTGTTGTCGGTTTTCATTTTAGCGTTTAATTTTTTTCTGTTTATGGTGTTTTCGTGATCGCCGAGCCATACAAAATCATTTGTTTTTTGGCCCCTCTTCTGAGGCACCGAGTTCCGGTGTGTGATTTATTTAGAGCTCACTGGGCACTTCGCGTACGTAAAGATGATATAGATCATTGCTAAGGAAGACTAATGCTCACCAAAGAAATGTTGTTTTGCGGTATGTAAAGGATAATACCCATTTGCCACCGCTCTACCATAAACGTGATTTAGTGGAAAATACTGCTTATTTGCATTGCGAATCCGTCTTTTTCTAAGCGCGTAAAACGTTCAAACATAAAATCGTACGGAATAAGGTATGAAGTGGTATAAATTGCCGTTTGCACCATAGACTATTTAGATTTTATAACTTACGCATATTAAATTTCTTCATTACCAGAATTTATTTCTTTATATAAATACCTATCTATTAAAGAGAATATGATTTGTTTATTTTATTTGTTACTGTTTATTTTCATTATTGCTGCGATCGGATTATTATTGATAAAAGTTACGGGTTATCAAAAGCTATTACGTATATCGCAACCTTGGAGCTATTCCAGGGCATTTATTTAGTTATTTGGCTAAATAAAAACTATGAAATTACTTCCTTATTATGCTCGTTTACCGCGAAGTAACACTGATATGTAGAACAAACAGTTAAATTTCATATGTATTCAAATTAAATAAGCAAAGTTTAAGATTAAGAAACTTGTAATCTCGGCTACACAATACAATTTCACATCACATAACATTTGTGTTTAAAATCGATTAACCTAAAACAACATTCATAACGCGCATTGAATCCGCCGCCTACCGCTATATAAACAACTTCCATATAAATAGAAGCAGCAAAGTAGATAGTGTACCCCGACAATATCCCTCTGAATGAGGCTTTCGGAGTCAGCAAGGGTTGTGTTGTTTTTGTATGCGCGTGCCGGAAGCGTTAAGTTCCAATGAGGGCTGCCTACCCTTCATACATACTTAAGTACCTCCGCTTTAGTATCGTAAAAATGTAATTAAAATTCACATCATCCTACGCACCGGATGAGTGGAGATAACTATATTGTTTACACGGTGTTTTTGCATTGTAAGACATTCATTTTGCACAGCGCTTTCCATTTGTATATAAAATAAGGATGGTCTAATGAGACGTGTATAGAAAACAGAATAATACTGTTGTGAATGAGAATACTGACCGCTTATTATTTTATGTCATGACTGCACGGATTCCCTACTCCTTCAAATCTTGTATAATAAATAAATAGTAACAAACGTTAATTCGTCAATATTTTAACCGAGCTATATTTATTTACACTATAGTTTTGTAAAAACGGATTGAACCTGAGTTATATGCATATTTTAGTTTGCGGGATGAAATTTAAGAATTTGATGCAATAAGAATTTAAGAATGTCAAATGCAATAAAACTGCAAATTGCAGTTATGCATTCCGTCTATATAAACCTTTCCTGATTCGAACACACATAGTAATAGAAAAAAAACAAAGAAAAAGTTAAGTCCTTGTAACTTTTTAGGTGAATAAAACTTCGTTCTTTCGATTATTGGAACGAATAGGTAGTTTATTTCAGATTATAACAATTCAACCACTAACAAGTTGCGTTTGTAATGGTGATCAGTCATGTAGAGCTGTCAGCGGAGCACACTATTTCACCGCCTACCTATGTAATCTTTTAGGTACATAACTAAAATCAAAGAAAAGCTTGATAAATAAATACACAATACGGATTACACGTAAGCGAGACACGCAAGCCATTACAAACAATAGATAACATTCCTAAACAACAAAGTAAACAGTGAAAGATTGTGGAATGTTTAAGGTGTGGTATCAAATCATTTTTCACCAACACCAGTCGCCTGATAGTAGCTAATGCCTGCCACTTCGTTCCATTGGGCTCGACCGCTATGCTGATAGATAGGAAATGAAGACAGATTAACCTTGCGTGGCGTCGCTTGTTGCAAGCGGAGGCGTTTCGATAAATATTGCGACCAACAAACGTCCCGATATTGCGGAAGCTACGCGAGGGTTACATTTTTCTTGTACTTAATACGGCAGCAATTTAATCATAATAATAAGTATTGGAAACTATTTTGATTTTTTTATATTAAATTTGGCCGTAGGTAAATCGACATCATGAAGGCATGAGTTTACTTTCTTATATTTTAAAAGCGTTGGGAAGCGTTCATACATATATGTTTATATGATTGTGAGGTGATGGTGATAACTGCGTTCAACAGCTTAAACCCAAAGTGGTGTTTTAACCGCGCTTTGGTCTAAGAAGAGCCCACAATGAACTAAGCCGGGCATTTTTTTATTATCACCATCTCACAGTTAATTAATTTTTAGCTATGAGTTTAGAGTATACTTTAAACTTATTAGGAAACATCTCAAAGATTTAATTTGTTAATTAGATATCAAATAATATACAATTTCCCTTGAATTTAAAACTAACCAATAACTATATAACCAATTTTATGCAGCCTAGTTAACTACACAACGAGTTTATTTTACTTCTCATATTTATATTTTTTCGGTCCAGTGTCTTTTTAAATTTGTTTATAATTTTATTTGCGAATTATATTACAAGAGGTGTCATAAAATATAAACTATATTAGTTATATTGTAATCTCAGTAAACCGTCTGAAAGAAACAAAAAAAAATCATACTCGTACTTTCAACAATGTTGCATTGGGCGGAGTATCTAACCAAAGAAGTACCTACTGTGTGAGTTAGAGATAAATTCACTTTTAATTGAAACTTTCTGGAGCTTTATAGATAACCTTGATAAAAGATAAATTCCCTCTATAAAATATTATACTTTAAAGGAAAAGCAGTTTTATACATAAAGATATTTTCCAAAGTAAAGATATTTTTTCTCCAAACAAATACATTTGAAATAATTATTATTCCCTTTTATCGTGAGCGTGAAATTTTATTGTTGTTCATGTTAAGTAAAAAATGTTGGCGCAGCATAATATCTTAATGGTTTTCCTGAATTGTGTGATAATTTAATGGAGTAAGCCCCGTGAATTACTAAAGGATTTCGAGGCTAACCGGCCCATTTTGCATATATTAAAGTGTTCATAATAGATGGCATACATGTACGTATGAACCTCTACCCTTACCTAAACCTAATCAAATAAATGTTCGCACTTTATTGAGTCGTTAGTGCGAATCACGGTTAACATTATATAGGCGATGAAAAATATGTAAGAAGAAAATATATGAAGGAATTCTGGGCTTATTTCAAATATCAGGTCAAGGGGCGTCCAACTTCAACGAGAAGAGTACTCGTGTCTTGCGGAAATCTTGCATGCAGATTATCATAAAAGTTGTAGGAGCATAGAATTCAGGATGACTATGGTTGGAGAATTTTCCTTATGTCAAATGATAAAAATGTGTCCACGAGAGAGATTGTTAGACTAATTGCTATAGTCTGCAAAGCTCGCTACGGGTTTGAGGGCGGAACTAAAAATAATTGTGAAGTCATTAACTTGTAGGTGTAATAACAACCTTGCACTTGTGGTTTTTCTGACCCATTTTCGTACCACGTTGACGTGCGTGCTAACAATCTTCTTGATGGCCTCATGTTTACACATAATACAAGTTAATTCCTGTGTCCTGTGTCTATCTACAAATAACTTTACAAAGTTAAATTATGACCCCATTAAGACTTGTTTAATGTTTATTTAATTTTTTTTCATTACATTGGGATGCGTGTTACGTATGCATGTTTCATTAAATTAAGCAGAACGATATATTAAACCGTGCCTGTAATTAAGTTTTTATGGAATTTAAGTTGCTATTTTATAATGACGTGATTTTTATTTTGTATTGCAGCAACAATAATAATAACTAAGATTAAAATTATTTTATTTAATTAAATTTATATTAACTAAGATAAAAATAATGTTCTTTAATAAAGCGTACCTGTTATTATATATTTTATTAATAATAATATATTTTTTTATCAAACACAAACTACTACTTGGATATTATTAACTTTCTGTTCAACAATGGCGTAAATTCCGTCAAGAGAGCAAAGGGTGTGGCTCTGCGAACTGCGAAGTACATTTGTTTGATGTTCGTTTACGAAGCGAAAAAATCTTTCACACTTTTTTGTATAATCTGATTTAGAAGTTAGGTTGGGATAACCCGCTCATGCGACCAGCGAAACCGGGGACTGAGAAGTTCGAAATGACATTTCCACGAGGCGAAGTAAATCCAGATTTGTTTGGTAGACTGACTTTCTAATTCCGCTGGAGAAGTTTGTGAAACGTATACCGTGTTCACTAGACCTGGTTGCAACCGCGAGCACCCTATTTCAATCCGTTTCGGAAACTTGTTCTGGTAACTTAACTGGTTTTATAATCACAGAATACTTTGATTAATTCGCACCGCAACGTAACAAAGTTTTGTATGCTAAAAGGCGATCGTTGTATGAATAGGATCATCCCGTAATGTTAGCACCCTGAAAGAGTTAGCAGTTAGTTTGACCCATTGCTTTCAATTCCCATAACTATTACATATGACGATAAAACTAGAAAGACTTAAATAACAGTAAGTACAGCTTAACTTTGTTGCTTAACCTAATATGTTACACGTGCACTCTTTGAAACTGTGAAAATGAAGCTGTTAATATATATATAATAATTTATCACATTGGTTAAACTAAATTTAGAGGTAAAAAAATGTTTCGACATTTTAATATTCCACCAATATTACATACTTAGGCTTGTGCTGAGGCCTAACAACGTACTCGTATGTTAGAAATCAATGTCAAGTAGCCACATAACAGTATGTCGTGCTCGAGAACGATCTTGTGGGGAACATACAGAATGTGGAACATAATGAGGGTCATTTTTATGCAAGAAATGTAGCCAAGTAGTCAATTTGGCATACATCGCAAAAATTGGCATCACAGAATGGACAGATGGTAGCGCTTTTTATCTCTGATGATATCACGAAAATTGCAGCTCAGTTGCCAGTTATTACAATTTAATTCAATCTTGCCTTTAAAGAACTGCTTCTTTTATTATGCATTTTCGCATTTCGTGCGTTGGTCGTACTGTTGCTTATGGAATAAAAATAGTATTTTAAGTTGAGAGTTTTAGTATAGCTCCAAATACGATTGTTTAAATTGTTGTTTAAACGTTTTACTGGTTTATGACAAGCTAACAAATTCTAATCTAAGCCTATCCAGAAATTCATGGGACACCTTATTATATTTTCAAATAAGAACATTATAATATCTCTTTATCGTTACTAATAATACGCGTTATCGAATTATCTTTAAGTGATTCTTTTGCAAAGTTCAATTTTACTATTCGTTTTACGACAAAAGAAAGGCTTTTACAAAGGCCATAAAAACGGTTGACATATATGAAAACAGGTGCTGGAAACCTCAGTTTAATTTGTGCTGTTCATTGCAAATGTGACGCGCAGGTGCAGTGTTTGTCACCTTTGAAAATAGGGTCACCTCGCCTAAAACCATCTTGGGTATACAAATTAATAAAGGTGTGCTTCCAATTTCAGCCGAGAATTTCACTTTAAGTGCGTTACCTCTTTAAATAAGATCTGTTGAATATTAAATAGGGATAGGTATTAAGCTTTTAATAAAGTCCCTTGGGGCTGAATGGTTGCAAAATTTCTAAATAATGTAGAGACAGCTTTGGAATAAATAAAGACGACCTGTTGATAACAAGCGATTTTGAATAGGTAATGATTTTGGTTTCTTTACCAGCTTTATTATTAAAAATTTAAGATTTGACGATTGATGATTAGGGATTTAAATAGCTTTACGCTTTTGAATGTCAGTAGGTACTTAAATCACATGATAAAATTATTCACACATATAGGGATAATTCATGCATGATATTCGTCGGAAGGCAGAACTGGTAGCTTACTAGGCAATCAGCAGTGGGTAGGGGGCTTTATTAACCCGTCAGGGCGGTGCGGGCCTACCTAATCAATCGCCGCTTGCGTGCCTACCGCGCTATCTATCTTGACGATTGGGGAAGATAACTACAGATAACCAACGTAGGATTGGTAACGAATACGAAAATGACCAATTTATAAAATTAACTTTTGCGTTTATCTTCGTAACTGGACAGGAAACAGGGTCATAAATCTGTAGCACCTTAAAGCATACGTATCTGATAATGTTAGAATGAAGCATTTTTAGTGTTCCATTTTAAGCTTGATTCGCCCAATATCCTTAAGTTTGATTGCTTATCGCTTGCTTCATCGTATTAAATAAGCTTGAAAATATATTGAAAACATTTTTCGAAGTATAAACTACAGAATTCATTAAAAACAAGGTACTGTGAACATGAAACAAATACTACAACCGTAGAACACTAATATCATTTTCACTAACGACCTAATAAGGTAACGCCTAGTCTAAGGTGATTACTAGGCATATATCAACTATTCACCGATAGATAAACTTAAGATTTGGTAAAAGGTTTTTTTTTCTATACCAATCGCCTAAATCATTATGCATTTGTTTTAGGCACTGCCTAAAACTGACATTAAAGTTGTAGGTTATAAAGTCAAATAAATTTGACGATCAAATTCAACTTTATAAAATAAAATCAAATAACATACATTAGAAATAGAGCATGAAATACGAAGACATACGAGTTATTTATGGCTCTCGTGTTTCATACGCAAAATCTAAATTTTAAGTCTAGATCGTCTTTAAGCATGACAACAAAGTTTGCAGAAGCAATGAAATATACTTTATACACTTTAAAATTTTCTAGTTTCCATAAATCACCGAACGTTGAACGCCAGTGAGGGTGAAGTTTAAAAGTAAAGTCGGGTAAACTCGTAGCGGAACTTTCTATGAGATTAAAGTCATAATTTACTTGATGAGACGGCATTATGTTGCTGAATATGAAACCCTATTAAAAGCGCCAAATTCCGTAAATGGGAGTTTGCAAAAACTAAGAACGGGAAAAATCTTCTGTGGGGAAGATAATTCGCAACGCGGGCAGGCACTATAACCGTACGTCTCGAAGATAACGAAAGGGACCGGATCATTAACGTCAGCGTGGATTTGAGGCGCAGTTTAAGCTAACCGATATCCCTAAGATATTTACAAAACAGCGAAGCGGCAATCTAGACGTACAATGAAAAAAAACGCCATAGGCACAGTAATCCTTGTGGAATGCCCTTTTAAAGCCTCACAATTTAATGCTAAGTATAGCAATTTCAGGACGACGATGAGCCGGTTCCCGAGAGGGTTGAAAAAAATGATACACAGCGGGGTGCAAGGGAGGGGGGCAATCACGGTTAGTTAGAGAGGCAGCTGCTCCCGACCGCGATAACACTTAAGGTGTTCTGCAGAATTCCGTACTACCTTCAAGTTGTTGCGGTAAATTGAAACACAAGTTCAATCAGTGCAACTTTACTGTACGTCTACAGTCTTACGCGTTCGATAACGCTGCAATGCGTTAAATGACGCTCTGTCTTATGTTAACTACGTCGCAAATAGAAAAATGCTCTTATAGTTAGAAATTTCAACTTTTCTAACTAGGACTACGCTGCGTGAAACAAATACACAATTTCTTGTGAGATGAAGAAAAGAAATGAATTTAAAATAGTTCTGTATTAGGCAAAGATTGAATAGTTTGACTCTCACAAATTATTGCAATTTGTAAAAGCAATCTTGTATATTCGTAGTCAAATATATAAGATTGCTTAGTGAAATGTTTGTTTAACGATTGTATAAGGGTTCGTGGGCTTAAGAATGTTTTAGTGTGATTGAAAATTAGTTTATTGGAAATGAAGAATATCGCAGAGCCGTTCAACTTGCATTCTATACAATGTAACTATCTACATACTGTAATTTTATTGCATTTGTATTTTATGTTCTAAGAGTTTTCACGGCATTTTGAGCTGATTAATAGTAAATCTTAAAATACGTTTAATGTAAGGTACATATTGTTTACGGTGATTATGAAAAATAAATATAAATTATTTATTTAGATTTTCGTGGGGTCATAAAAATTTAATGAATATACTATCACTATAAACTCTACGGTGGCTTTCCCAGGGGAAATTAAAGCCATCCACTCTATGCTGATTACATTATATTGGTTCGAAGTCTATTTTAAATAATATATATACCATTATGACTTATCTTTATTGATAGATTTTTTTATTTAAATCTGAAGAAAATGTACATAAATATTATGTTTTGGTGAATTTATAAATAATTTTAATATCTATCAACCGATTAAACTCCTCTACTGAACACACTATAGGCCTTTTGTAGGAGTTAAAAAATCCACGTTCCTTGGCCGCTTGTTTTCAGCGGCTCCTTTGTTGCCGTCTGTCCTCGGGGTCGCCATTCCAGTACCTTGGAACACCAATATATGTCTGTAGTTCTCCGAACTATGTGTCTCATTTCTTATTTTGTCGAGTAGAAATACTCCTTTCCTAGCTGTCTACATCGCTGGCTGAGTAGCTCTGAGATATCTTATGATGCCCATAGTAAGCCACTAAGTACGGAGCAGTAAGTACGTAGGTACTCGCAACACGCACTGTTTGATATATTTTAATTAAATATTAATCAATGTAAAAATTGCTTAAACTATTTAATTAATCAAAATCCACACAGTTCAAGCAATTTATTGAACAGTGCAAACTCGTTAAGAGAATGAACGCTAAAGCCATCACTCTAAATTATGTGCGTGTATCTCATTAAACGCAAGCATATATCAGACACTATATTTTTTACTTTCACATAAACACTAGACCTGTGTTTTGTTTGCAAACTCATTTGTTTATTGCAGTTATTTGTTGTCTTCGTTGACGTTTTCATATCATTTCAACTAAGCGTCCATGGCTAAAAGTTTTTTTTATATTTTATATATTATCATTGGCTGAGCTCTGCCAAACTATTTTTTGTCTAAAACATAATTATCATCATCATATCCCAAAGCGTACCAACGTCCAACGGCTGGGCCATGTTTTTCTTGCATAGACAAGAGCTATTAAGAGCTTCCACAATGCTCTCCGCACCAATGCAAGTTAGTGAGCGGCTACGATTATTAGCACACGACAGTGGTAATAACCGAGATGATTTTTTTTAAAACCGGACTGGTAATAATAATTTCATTAAAGTAATAACATGAATACAGAGCCCGATGTAATTCTAGAAAATCTATTTATTTCTCTGTAGGTACGTTCTGATAATAATTCAAACGACAAATCATTTATTTTTAAGATGAAACTTAAAAAAAAATCATATATAAAGAAGTGATGGCAAATCTATGTTCGTTTACCCATTTAGTTTTTGCGTGAATATTGCAAAAGCCACTAAAGTATTTATTATATTGGTTTAAGAATACCTGACACATCTTTTATTAAGTCTAGCGCACAAACCTTAGTAAATAATACATAATATAGATAAAATGTTTATGTTTAATGAGTAACTCATAATTAATAAAGAGGGGTAAGCAGATAAGGCTATGTATTTACTATCGAAATATAGCATGTACAGTATGTATTTGGAGGAACGGCCAACAGCTTTCGTATACGACCCAATAATCGTAGGTGTTGTATTCGTCGTAATAGCCTTTACTGAATTAATTAGCGGTATAGTTGTGCGAGTGGCAGGTGTGCGCTAGGCTTTACTGTGCCATTATTCTGGAATACATGGGGTGAAGCGCTTGAGCGATTGGCTACGTAGTTACGTGCAATTTGAACGCGTAGACCAAGCCTAAACGAATGTTAATTGAGAAATGTTAATACATTTCTTTATTAAGCGATTCTGTTACGCGAAGCGGTTTACAAGGTTAATGTTTTACCATCTTTGAACTTTGCTCACTAATGTAGGTACTGTATTCAGTATTTAATTGTCGTTTAGTTTACAAAATTGAACAGGGGATTGTAGATTAAGAATGAGTTTATTTTATTTGATACAAATTGATAACATAAATATTTGAATTGAGTCAACACTTTAATCAATAGTACCTTTATTTTAAATGGATTTCTCTTTGTCTTTAGTTTTTGAAGTTTAGAAGTGCAATTCTTGATCGCCTTATTGTCATTGTCATCAACCCATTAACGGCTCTCTTCAAGGCTCGGGTCTCCCCGCTGACCAATTTAAATTAAGAACGACATGAAACTCTAAAAAGTGAGAGGTGTACGCCAGCGAAAGAACTCGGTGCCCCGAAATGGAAGCCGTGCCCAATAGGCTATCATAATCGTCATCATCTCAACCCCTACATCGTGCAACTACAGGGCACGGGACTCTCCCGACAATAAGAAGGCCGTAGTTCACCACGCTGTTCCAGTGCGGATTGGTGGACATCACAGTGTTTTCTCTCACCATTGAAACAAGCGATATTTATATACTTAAATGCATATAACTTAGAAAAGTTACAGGGCGTGCTGGGATTTGAACTCGGCCCCCCGAAAGTGAAGCTGGAGTCTTAACCATTCAGCTAACTCTGCTTCTAATATCAAATCCAAAGTTGTGAACGTCCCGCGATTAGCAGTTTAATACCAGAACCACGTTAAGTTGATATAACCGTGTCGATAATCAAATCGTTTTTCGGATAAATGGAGCGTAGACGAATCAATATCGCGAATTCAATTTACAACTCAACGTACATCACCGACGTATCAATTGTTCCATCTAAGCGAAGACTGATAAACGCAGATCCGATGATCGTTCTCGATGAAAAAGACGAGAGATTCATCGATAGAATGCGCGAGTCCCAAAGTGAAAAATGTACATTTGGATAGCATTAATTCGTTTAATTTCCGGTGAGAGGCGGCGGCGCGAGGGAAGAGTCCAGATTAATTCAGCGCTGAGGCTGTTACAGATAAGGACACTGAAATAAATTGAAAATGTTCAGAGATTGATTTGAATACTCTCCGGGATATATCGGAGGTGGTCGACTACTGAGAAATTATACTTTATTGCTGAACTGCTTAAAGATACCTATATTAAAAAACTGATTTAATTACACTGACCATATTAGATCCGTATACTAATATAATAAATGCATGAGTGTGTGTGGTTTGCTTATTTTTGTGTCCATCCTGCACGCCCAAGAAACAGATCGACTTTATTTTTCGACTCGATTCTTTCATTTTTCATCCAAAATGTAAGAATCAAGAGTAACTTAGACTCATTCCCAAGGGTGATTTAGCGGAACAATCGTTATTTCACACCAAATATCGGGAAACACAAAGTATTCAAATGACTAACTCACCTGGTTTTACACAAAGCAGCTAGTAAACCATAAAGTTTGTAAAGATATTTTTTACAAAAAACATAATTTTGTTCCGTAAAAAATATTTTAGTCAACGTAGGAAAATAAATAGATAGAAAAACCCAACCGCCACTTATGGATACTAATTTCATAAATGTTAAAGTTTGTGGAGATTACTACTTTATATGGATGTTTGTAACGTTGAATTATTTTAAACGATGGTAATGAAATATGTTGCATAATTCCAAACAAATTAAAAATGTTAAGATAATAACAATACTTCGAATAAAAACTAAATTCCATGTCCATATTGCCGCTACCACAATTTCGGTGTTTCTCTAATAGCCGAATCAGATGATTGTCTATTAAATCGCTTATAAAATGGTTAAATTAATGCAATCGGCGCAAGCGAGCTGAGATGGGACATCGTTCGGGGCGCTCGTGATTCGAATGTCAAATGAACCCGACAGGCACCCTCGCCAAGACCCTTTGGACCTGACTGTACTGCCGAACGCTCGACCCGCCATTTACATATTGCGATTTTGTATCGATAACAATTGAAAGATGGAAAATCATCTTTGCGCTTAGCTACTTGAATACTAAACGAATAACTCCATATTTTATTGCAGTTCAAGCTTAGAATACATATGCATGTATGAGGAATACATACAACTATCAGGATTCTACAGTGATTGTGAAATTCGGAGAATCAAAACGTTCGGACGTGCAACAAATTGATTGCCGGGTACAAGCGCTCGACAAGCACCAAGCTCGACGTCCGATTGGTAATAGCGCATGCTAAACTTATTAGCCAAACGGAAAATGGTATTAGCAAACGTACTGCCGCCCGTTCTGCCGTTAAACTTCATTCCTGTGACAGAGTTGACAGCGTCGCACGTAAGTGATTGTTGCAACCAATCAAAAGCTTAATTGGCAAGCTCAAAGAGACTGAATGAAACTGTAAACTAGTTTTGATTAAAAAGTCCAAAAGCAGTCGCACTAGGTAGCTAGGTACTCGTAGATCCGGTGAGCTCAGTTTTAATTTGAAAAGATAACACTTGTCGACATCCAGTGAAAAGGCCGCTTCCAAACGTTAAAACAATTTATCCTAGGTAATCCCAAAGTGTCAGATGATAATAAGACTGACATTTAGAGCGGCAACCGGCGGCGGCGGTTAATTCCGCTGCGGCAGTGGCGACCGATTGTGACATCAACTAAACCCTGTTGCCGCTAGTAAACCCATCAGGTGCAAGCTGCCCAATCTAATATCGGCCGGGCTCAGAATGCCTGTTCACTCAAATCTATTCGTTTCATAAACGGATTGCATTTGATTTTAGTTTACATTTTCATCACCAAATCCAATAATCAGGAGTCACTCCGGTCGGGCTTCGAAATTTATAGGTAGATGAATATTTAGTTTTATCAAAATGTGGTACAAATCATCTTAAAAGTGTCATCCATATTAATTAGGGTCGTTCTAGTAATTATGACTGAAATTAATAATGAATATTTGTACGCCATAATTTCATGAAACAAAGCATCAACTAATCTTACTTAAATGTGACGTCCCTATTAATTTTGGTCGTTTTTGTAACTATGACTTGTTATAAATGATTATTTGAATATAAGGACGCGGCAATAATATTATTTAGTGTAACCTCTTGCGTTTCCTTTTTATTTGTGTTGTCATGGGGTTTTTTATAGTAATCATTGACGGACCAAGCAAATGACCTACTTGATGGTAAGTGCAAACCATCATTTATAAACAGAGCAAGACTTCAAAGGGCATGCGAGAAGCATGTGCCATCGATTTGAGGCGTAGGTTTCAAGCCTAATATGACTGTACTACAGCGGCAACCACACATTTCAGACTGGAACACAAAATTGAAACAATGCTGTTTAGCAGCAGAAATAAGCATGGCGATTGTACTTTCCCGGACGAGCTCTGTTACTACTAAGATTGGGAACTATAAACAAACACTATATTTCTAAAAAGGATCTATTTCTATAAAAGAAGATATATACCGTATATACGTTATTATAACAAGATAGACGGCGTCATTTTCCGAAGCCATTAGCTAAGAATACAAACTGTGGTATTCCATTATACGCGATCCATATCCCTAGTATAACGAACGCAATTATTCGAATTCAGTCAACAAAGACATGGAGGCACAAAGAGACCATTTCATAAGTTAAAGCACACTGACGATAGTTATCCGAGTCCAACTAGTGATGCAGTAAATCCTAAGAGTACACTTTGCAACTATCCCAACGTACGTCTTCGAAATCTAATCCCTTACTACAGACTGCCAATTACTGTCAGGATGGAATTCAAATAATGACTATTGAAATCTCTATTAACGTTCACATTAATTACGCCGTATATGTATAAGTATTTTGACAGCTTGTTTACGAAAAAATATGCGTCGTAACTGCAAATTGGCTTGATGGGGATAAGGAGTTTTAAGCCCTAATTATAAATATTACAAAAATACCACCTGAGACCACGAACACCTAAAAAAATAATAAGCAGTAAATTCTCAGGCATTAAGTAGACATTTTATTACAAACTGCAAAAAAAAATACTATAGAATTTTTTGTTTCATTAATTTTATAACATAAATTTTCAAATTAACGAGTGCTGCACCAAAAAATAAAGCAGTTTTTACAATCTATGTACAAAAAAATATGACCAAAAAAATATCTGCCACTCACAATGTTCTATACACGGAAAAAAACAAAATATGAACTCAATCGAGTGCTGAATATGAGTTTCATAGTAGCGGCCGTTCTAGATCTTGGCCACACAATTCCCTGTGAGGATTACGGTCGAGAGAGAAAAGTAAGACGATTAATCCCACAGGGTACTGGAAGGGAGAATTTATTATAAAACGGTTTCGTCCGAGGCTTTAAAATGCACCGGTGTATTCAGAATGTTATCGATGCGGTTGCCGCGGAAAGATATTTATGTTGTTCCCTCGTTTATTACACTGTGGACTTTATTGAATTGAAATTGCTCAGTTTATTAGACATTGCTGAGGTAATTTGTGTAATTTGAATAGCTTTTTCTTTATAAAGACTTTTTAAACGTTTG
Source organism: Pararge aegeria (assembly GCF_905163445.1). NCBI lineage: Eukaryota > Metazoa > Arthropoda > Insecta > Lepidoptera > Nymphalidae > Pararge > Pararge aegeria. The sequence continues at coordinate 13,656,711 of NC_053185.1, read as the reverse complement.
TAAGTGAGGTTTGTTCTAAGATTATAGGGCGCAAAACAGGTGTGACTGTTTCATCATCGTCATCATCAAATCTATCCAATACCAGCCCACTACAGGGCACGGTCTCCCCCCACAGTGAAAAGGATTTAGTCAGTAGTGCGCCACGCTGGCCCAGGGTGGGTTAGTGGACTTCACACGCCTTTGGTACAAAAGAAAAGTCCACTAACCCACATTACGAAGAACTCTGACGCCTGCAGGTTTCCAAGCGATGTATCCCTTCACCGTTGAAGCAAGTGCTATTTTAATTACTTAAAACGCACATAACTTAGAAAAGTTAGAGGTGCGTGCGAAAGGTGCAGTTGTGGATTCGAACTAGGACCTCCCGAAAGAGAAGCCGAAGTCCTAGATACCTGGCTATCACCGATTCAGTCGCTGTTTAATAAACTTATATTATATAATTCTCATCGGTTTTTAACTGGTTTTGTAGGAAATTACTTGCGCTTGGCGGTATGTATTTACCAGTATCCATTGACGGAACATCCTACCATATTACAATTTACTTTAAAAGTATTCTGGACATCCCCGTTTAATGGTTCAACCTGACTATTTATTAAATTTATTAATTCAAATAATTTAATGAAATTCATAGATCTAGACGGGTTTTTACTGTTTATATCAATAAAAAGTCGTATTAAATTATAAAGATAACTAGTAAATGATTGTGTGATAGTAATTTTAAACTGGTCTTCCTATATATATAACCACATAAATAAAATTGCATATTCATATACAACATAAATATAAATTAAACAGTAATATTATACAATTTGAATAAAGAAGTAGGAAGTCAGGTCTGTGGTGCGAGAATGCAGTAACAAATTAAAAAAAAGTCCTGAAAGCTTTACCACGTTTTATAACATTTTGATACCTAATCTCTACATATCGTGAGTTTCAATCCCATTTCCACAGAAATACACACGATACGTCAAGGAATAATCGCACGTGGAACATTTTCTAGAATCGCGTGACGAAAAGAAACAAATACCATTTTTAGTAGAAATTGTAAAAGGTTATTCATTGTGTATTGATTGTTTTTTGTTGCTACACTAAATTTCCGTTCACCAGGGCGCACTAAATGTCAATTCTCCACCTGCGTAAATGTCAGTTAATAAAGCCTATTAAGCTACCAAGAATATTTAAACTAATTCTATTAGTACCAAATTAAAGACTAAAAAATAACAAAAAAAAACATTTTAACGATATCTCACGCATAGTATTAATTATGGTAGAACTTATTGGCAAAAGGTTTTTCGTCAATTTCTAGTGGTTATGAATTTATAATCTATCAATTTTCCAGAATTACTATAGATGCAAAAAAGAGAGCACTCATACAAAATTTATAACAAAATTATTTAGTTTTTAATACTGGTTCGTCAAAATGCATAAACAAAAATAAAATAAGTAATTCTGCAGCCCACTTCACGTGACAATACTACACATAAGTGTCCTTCTGTGAAGAACAATGGATGGCACTTCACTAATTTTGGCCTGTCACAGAGTGAGAACTCACATTTTAAAAACAATCCATTAAAGTTTAAAGTGATTGAAGATCAGTGTTCAATCTACATAAAGCCGAATTTAGTGCACTCCGTAAATTAAACGGCTAGGCCATTTTCTAATAAAACAACACTCAGTGCGAATCCATTTTATGTAACTTCAGTGTACGTTCTAATTTAATTCTATATTTCAGTGTCAAATTAGTGACACTAAACCATAGGCATATCAGCCACAGTGACATTTCTAAACTCAAGGGGAACAAATAAATGGGAGTGATATTTAGCGAATGTTTAAACGACCTTGGCTTTAATGTGGGGAAGGTTTAGTTTGCCTTTAAGTTTGCCTTCTCAATAATGTTTTATAACGTTACTATGGATAAATCGTTGTAACAATGCTTTGGAAAGTGAAATTTGACCAACAAAACTAATCAATACACAAAAATGTGCTTCAAAAATGAAAATTTAATTATTAAAGAAAAATCTAACAAAAAACTATAACTATAAATAACGATATTGTTTAATCCGTATTTGTAATGCACAATGCGCGTTTAAATAAAATAGCAACACTTAACACAACTTAAATAACTTACAGTTTGAAACTATCTAGACAACGATACAAAAGTTTTAGTTGAAGAACCACACACAGGGCGGAGAGTGTTAGGAAGTGACGTCACGGCTGACGGTGTAAATAATTACTCTGTCGAACACACCTGCCGGCGAAAGAAAATTAAGCGAAACGCAATTTGACTGAGTGATAAAGCACCTAGCGCTGGATCAGTTTAATGAGGAGTTACGGACGAAAAATTGCTCTTGATTAATTTATAATCTCATTCCCATTATTAGCGCCTTCCATTAATTGCCCTGTAATTATTCCTCTCGTAATTCTGATGATGTGTTAACGTTATAAAACTTCTAGACAAATTTATTTATTCATTAAAGCAGTAATATTGTTATGTTGAACAAAAAACAACGTAACGATACTACTGTGATACACACACACCCCGCAATAGCTTTTATGCGTTTCTTGCATGATTACCCCTCTTAAAGACATTACTTAGATTAATCAAGAAGTCGAGACGTCGTAAAACGAAACTTTTATACATATTACTTTCAGATTGCTTTTATTTAGTAGCATGCTCCAGATAGTTATATTCGATATTCACAAAACGGAAAAAAGCTACTCTTGTCACAAATATTGCGGCAGCTAAATTGCGAAGGTAACTACGTCCCGGGTGTTTATTGACAAATTCATAAACATTGACTCACGCATAAAATGGCGGCGCTCCGTACTCCCAAACGTGAACGAGCAAACACGTTCCATATTTTCATGGGATTCAAATAAAAATAAAGTAGATAGCCGGGAACGGTCTAATTTAATATGAACGGTGGACATGTCGTCATGCGGATGATGTACCTGTTTTCATTTTATTGCTTAGGAGGACTGAATACAAAAATGTTCCACGGGCGGCCGTTTGTCAGCTGTTAAACAGTTTTGTTATTGCCGGACGAACATCGCCCGTTCTATTTGCATAATTGAACGGCCACTTGGAAGCACCACCATTGTTATACTCTGCCGTACCATTTGTCAGATTCGCCGTATCATTTATGCATGTCGCTCATAACGAGAGCCGCACCATTTTTCTGGTGTTTCATTACTACGCCCATTGTATTGCTTGTTATCTACTGATTAGTAGCGTTAGAATAAAAATAGTAGTTTTTCTAATTTGGGTCGTAGCCAATCGTTTTTGTAAGATTGAAAGGTAGATTTTTTCATTCCATAACTTATATTATCAGCTGTAGTGGACTGTTTCAGTTTTAACTAACTGCGGTACAAGCTTCATCCTACAAAAATACACACGGTAATTTTGCGAATTGAAATGCAAACCGGAAGAATGGAATATATTCGCATCCTCGTATCATGGTTATCAACATCTACTCGTAAGTACAAAAGTTTTGAACTGCAATCAAATGCTGTAATCGCCTGTTTGTGTAATAAGTAGGTGAGTAGAAGCATGGCCCGATCAGATCAGAGAACAATAAAAGAGCCATAAAATCTTGCAGTAGTACACAAAAAGTAGGCGTTATCTTAAAGGCGTAAATGTTTAATGGCAGAAGCCACTTGGAAGTCTGTGCGCACCTTACGATCTAAATTTTAAACTGATGACTTTAAGCGTTACACGGAAATAGCTACTTGAGGTCGTGAACTGTTGAGCACTTAAAAGAAATGCTGTAAAACATTCCCCAGACTGAGAAATACAAATGTGTGTAAAAATCTAATTGCCCATTAAAGTGATTACGTAATTACGTTACCTTTCTTCATGTCAGTTTAATCCATGTTCTATTAAACATTTGCATAAAAGATTAAGCTATTATGTGCTTTGCCACACGAGTTGATACAGTTTATTAAGTTTTTAATAAAAAAAATATATACCATGACAACAAACACATTGCCATCTAGCCCCAAAGTAGCTTGTGTTATGAGAGATGACTGATGAATATTATACATAAACACTTATAATATACAGATAAACCCATACACTAAAAACGTTCATGTTCATCGCATAAACATTTTACAGTTGTAGGGATCGAATTAATCTTGAAATAAGCCTTGGACTCAGAAAGAAGGGTCGCTGACCACTGCACCAATTGGCCGTCAATTAAGACAATTATAAATATGTCTATAATAGATTAAATTTTGTGAGTATACAAGATTGGTTTTTCAATCACTCACAATGATCATAACGTAATTATATTATTTATAATAATGTAAAAATCAGCCACCACAGCTGATGTGTTGAGTATGAATTTCTAAGACAAAAATATGTTCTTATATGTATAAGCTTGAAAATAAATTTCCTTTAAAACTTTATTTTCAATATGACTAGACGTAGTCCATAATGGATATTGATTTTGCGTATTGAAAGATAAACTTTATTATGACGTTACATGTTAAATTATATTGGGCGGATTATAATTTATATGAACGAGCCCTGGTGTTGTTTTGAATTTAGTGGCTATAGTGAAATTTATTACTACGTTCTCTCGTATATGTATTTTACAATCAGTTTAGAAATATTGAGCACAGTAACATTGTTAAAATAAATTGTACGCAGTGCTGAATATACTCGTAACTAACTCATTTTAAATTCTTTAACGAATCGCGTTTTCATTTAATAAGAAAAAGTATTACGCAAAATAAGGAATAAAAGAAAAGCAGGGCGTACGATGGTTGCTACATTTTATCTTTAATGTAAAGAGAACATAATGATTGTGTGTTGTTATGCATCAAAACATCTGTTCCTTATTTAAAATTCCAAACCTTTTCCCTGAATAGGATCTCTTTGTGTGAATGTTTCCATATTTTTCTTACTTTAAGATGAAATTAATCGAGAGGCCTTTGCGGACATCAATACAGCCCCAGGCCATTGTTAGGACTGATTACAATAATTTTTTTAAGGCAAATGTTAATTTTTATTAAGGATGTTTTTTGTCCAAAAGTCTTTTATAGCGAAATTATCACTTTATTATTGTTCTTTTCTATTTATAATGATTACTATATTATATTTTATTACTTTTTTTCTGAGATATGCTATTAGTAGGTTACGAATAAGCAGTTAGTTTGGTAATTTTCAATACACGAAAGTAGTCTGGTCTCATACATATACACTGATGTGAAGTGCTACACTGCCCGAGTTTCACGATTTAAAAAAAAACGTTTTAATGTGTATAAGCATAGTTAGATAGTATATACACATTTTCATAGAAATATAGGCAAAAACAAACATCAATAGGCACGCAGTACGTATCTGATCAATAATTTGAGTAGTTAAGTGATGGAAGTTTTCGCATTACTTTGGTTTCAAATAAAGCACCAGCTGTTTTTACTACAGTAAATCAGAAAAACCACACCCTAAGCTATACTCTAGCAATATAGGTCTTATAATGAAGCCTTTAAATTGTACTAGCTAATGCCCGCGTTCTTTGTCCGCGAATATTACGGTTTATTACAGATTCTGTTTTTTCTTTTAACTCTATATCAAATACCAAAAATCAACTTGATTGCTTAGTTAGGGTGCTAAGAAAGGACAAACAGACAAGCACTTTCGCTTTTCTAATATTAGTAAGGAGAACATTATGTATAACTTTTCTAAACAGCAATACTTAAATTCGATGTACCTATAAATATATGTGTATATTTGTATGTTTATTTTATGAATACATTGGCAAATAATCACAGAGCAAAGATAAACCAGACAATCACATTTATTATAGGTACAAAGGCGTCGTGTAGAAGTGTTTAATTCCTTTGCCGTGACATCTGGAGGCGCCGGCGCTGTCACTAGAAAATAGCAAAGGATCTTTAGGGTGTCGCGTGTCTGTTTATATTCTGATAGTTTGGATAGTTTGACGGTTGGGAATTCGAGTCATCTTTGTTTCAATTACAAGTTAAACTATTTATGTATCTCCATTTGGTATTTATAGCTTTGTTAATAAAGTTTTATTTTTTAAAATAAAATGTTGTATGTAGGAGATCTTTTTGTGACGGAGATCATTCATGGAAGTACTACTATCATACTGCTTACCGGAAATGCTGTTTTCCGGTCTGAAAGGTGTTGTTGCGTTGTAATTACAGCCACAAGAGTCTTAACATCTACGTCTAAGACGGTTGGACATAGGGCGGCACGTTGCAGGACGTGTTACTTGCGTGCCTATTAATAGGCGATGATGCTCTACTTACTCGTAACATTAGATGGGGCAATCTGTTTAACACTTCGTATTATTATATAAAGCCGAATCAAATGGCACAAAATCGTCCAAAAAGTTGTAAGTGGAAGGGGTCACGACCCTCAGCAATGAGGAACACGACGTAGAGAGATTATCATAAAAAAAAAAATAAGTTAAAAGTCTGACACGAAAGTTAACGTTCCGTTGTGTATTGAAAATGTTGCCAATCACATGTAGCTGTATTGCACAATTTGAACGATGTAGTCGCACACACATCTAATACTTCACCATTCGACCACAGAACAGCAAAACGCCGTGAGCGGTGGCATCCTAATGTGATTACATCCAATCAACTCGCACGAAACGTTTTTTATCCTCGTTTCTCATACGAACAGCCAAGGTGTAGAACCCTCTTTTTTCCCTGCCGCCTTCAACTAATATACTTTCCAGGAGAGACTGTATAGGTATTTTCTGATTTGCACGCAAATCTATACGTCATCACTGTTCTCCATCGCACATGGTACTTTTTGAGTGCAAACTTATCTTTTTTATGAGCTTAAATATATTGAGAGCCGGAAAAAATTTGAGTTGCGATACATTGTTTTGTAAGAAATGCTCTTCTGATCACTTAGTACATTTGGTATGGCCCATCGCAAATTATAGGGTAACATTGAGTTCTCATAGCCTCAAAAATGTTATGGACTGTTTTTATTTGCATTGCAATGCACTGAGATTTTTACAGATTTTTTTTTTTTGATATAGTATATCAGTATATATCATATTCCATAGATTTTCATGTACGAGAAAATTTGAATGTTTAAATGTCCTTTGTTTATTTTGCATACCTACTTCCATAGTGTTATATTGTACGGGACCTTGTGATGGGGCATAAGTGCGAATATGGAAACTATATTTATACTACAGATTAAAATCTGTAAGATCGATATACAAAATTCTTAAGGGCAAGGTTGCTAGGCACAAGATAGAAAATGATTGTTAAACTGTAAAGTGATGTTAGAAAAGAGCAGTCTGCTGAGTTTCTTGCCGCCTATTTCTCGGTAGAATCTTCATTCCAAACCGGTTGGTCATACATACTGACTTAACGTCTCCAAACTGTTTATAAAGCAGATTCTTTTATTTTAAGCCATTACTGAAAAAAAAAAAATTGAATTTGAATTTTCGAATTTGGTAGTGAATATATAAACATGTATGGAAACAAAAATGGTAAATTGCCAAAATTAACTTCGCCACTCAACGGCGTTGTAACAATAACGTCTCACGGAGTGGCATAACGGGTTTAATTTGCAAAACCATTATCGTGAACATACGACTATGTTCTCGTTCTTCTGTCAATAAATCTATTTAACAAAGCGTTTGCGGTTCTGCTTGCGTACCTCTATCGGTTTCCATAAATAATATAACGTAGTGCGGACCTATACAGCATAATTTAAATCATAGACCACTATCATAACTTCTATGCAATACAATCTCCATGTAAAGTAAATAGTAACGAAGTTATTGTATTGAATTTTTTACCAATTGTCTTCAAATGCCCGTATGAGTAAATTATAACTTAAAGTAAAATTTACTTACTCTAGAAATGAAATAGTGACAAAAATAGTGAAATAGTGTCTAAAATAAAATTTAGTAGAAATAAAACGAAAAATATACATTTATTTGTTTTGATTTTCATGTCAATCCTTATCAAAGTTAAGACTTAAAGTAATGGGGGCTATTGAAAGATACAACAAAGCATTTGCAATAGCTCGGGTTTTAAATAGCAAGCCTGAAAAATTTTTTCCTCGTATTCATTGTATACTATGAAATAAAATCGTTTTAAAATGCATTCACAAATATTGTGGTTCATTAACATCTTGTAATGTCAGATCGATTAACAAAGTAAATGTAGGTACATTTACTTTGTTAATCGATCTGACAATTTTATGTAATGTTTTGATATTTGACCGAGTACTTAGTAACTTCACTACTTTTGAAGTATCTGCTGCAGATATCCCATCGTAGCTCAAAGGAAATTTCATATTTTGCGAAGACGTCTCGGTAAACAGTTTCACTTTAATTTTAATTAGTTTAAAAGGTATGTTTGATAGACACGTAATCGGTGTTTCGCTCGTTATTCGTTTGATGCCAGTCAATTATAACCTTCTATTCGATTTGATGCCTGCTCGGTCCCTCAGGCCGCCCGCTGTTCGCTTTGGCTAGCAAAGTTTAAATTAATTCTCGATTGATACATCACATCTCGCCATTGTGCTGATTTTTAAATACCCTCGGGGAACATTTTATGAAGATCTAGGTTAAATATATTAATCAGAAGTTCTGAAATAGAAATTTTAACGACTCGATGTTACAAATAGCACTATTCCATTTCACATAACAAAACTGTTGTGTGTATGTAATAGTGCTATTTATTATAACCATTTACAAAACCATAAAGGGTTAGTAGATTAACGTTATGGGCTAATGATGATTATGATGTCGATTATGCGATCCTAATAATAAATAAACTGCAATAAGCTACATGTAAAAAAAAATCTATTTATATTAATTATGTTCCCTAAATAAATATACGTTTTAAAAAAAAAATTAAGAGTACTTGAAAATTTTTGTACAAACCAAAATATCGATTGACATATGAATTATGAAATAACTAAGCTTTATTGTTTCTAAAGCTTTATTTCGGTGTAAAAATTTAGGTGCATTAAAAGATAGAGTTACATTTTCATCCTGAACCCTATCCACGACAGCACCGCGGTGAAACTATGTGTTTTTTATGCAAATTTCATTTACCGGGTTGATATTCGAGCGACTGAGTAAATTCGCAGCGAATCGCGTGTGACATTTAATTGACAAGTGAGTAAAATGTGTAAATGCAGGATATTGGCGCCAAAATATTTCAATGCTCATATTTTGACCTGACGTTTGTTGCCGCCAATCATTTATCGATGAAATTATATAATTCTTTCGCTTAAAGAGCTCCTATCAATAACCGCTTTTGACTAAAATATTTAATTAAATTTGGTTTATGAAAATGTACTATCGAAATTGGTGGATTAATATACTGCGGTTGGCGGATCAATGTTTTTATTGGGCAATAAAGCTCAAATGGATTCATTATTTAGTTTAAATTCATGTTCAGTGTTTGTAGTTGACTGTGGGATTTTTCTTATGTACATATTTAAATAGATTATGATAATTACGAGTTTCCTGCAAACTCATCTCGCGCACCTGTTGCCTACAATCACTAACTACAATTTAGTGCTATACGTGCTACCCGCTCGCCCTGTGCGACACTTGTGTATAATTTCATGCGGTTAAAGGGTGTTACGACGTCCAACAGAAGTTGATCAAGCTGACACAGTTACATAAAAGGTATTATTTTGAGAGTTAAGCTATCAACTTACTATCTGTAATCCCCTGCGAATATGAAAATTGAAAAAAAGGTGTGCAAGGTTTGTCTATCAAACTTCTTACATAACCCGCTAACATCTGTGATTGTATCATATATTACCATCAAGTATGATTGCAATCATGGGCTTACTTGTAGGGGAATTAAAAAAACTTGCGCTTTATACAGCTGAAGTCGGTTTTTTAGGGGAAAGTCGCCTTTTTCTCTATTGAGCACCACAAAAAAATGTCCGCTTTCTTGAGGGTCAATTATAAATCTACAATGAGGTTCTGTTATAACCTCTTTATACTGAGAGAGCTTAACGGATTTCTATGCAATTTGGTATTTTAATTTATAGATTTTGGTATGTTGCTCGTTTTTTAACGCATAAATTTTCACTTTTGTTATATAAGTAAGAAAGTTTATTTATCACGCAGGCGATGCCATATGGAAATCTAGTCTATTTTAATGTATAATACGTTTTATTTTGTTATTTAAGCATGTCAAACATGCCAATATTTGCCATAGTTAAGTATGAAGTTTTATTTTTAACTAAAAACTTCTCTGATCGGCATCGTTTTAATATTAAGAAAGAACCATATAATGTTAGAGCATTAGACGGTACGATATTGAATTATGCATTTACTATTTGCTGTCACCGTTGCCTACTTCAGAAAGGAATATGGTATCGACCAGTGATATTAACTAAAAATAGCTAACTTGTCCGTCGCGTTCAACCTATACCCATATTTATTGTCAGTCTTATATTACTTTGCATGAAAGGATATTGATTTTAAATTGCCTCTGCTGTTAAAAGTCTATTTTTGGCGCTAATACATAAAACGTCTTGCATAAGTTAGGTCGCCGGCGTCGGGCCGTGGAAACTTTTGAGTGTGATTCAAGTAACGTCGTAAATCCTTTAAAAGTTCCACGTTCTGTTTTCAGTTGTATGTCAAGTAAGATTCTACCAATATGTAGATACGAATTTGTCTCGAGACGGTGCATTGCATTAGAAATTTTCCATGTTAAAGTTAGTAACTCTTTCCAAGAACGTCTATTGTTTTACAAGTAATAATTTAGCAACGTATAATATAATAACTTTTGGCGAATATGTGCTTTATCTATCTCAAAATTAATTCCCGTGCGTGCGTTTAAACAAAAACTCGAAAATTGCGGAACTAATTTGTGTTGTTTTTTTGCTATGTTATTTTCTTGGTTGACACAAAGTAAAAGCCGAATAATCGAAAGGAATAGGTATTCTTATAATCCTTAGATTACTCTCAATAAATGAATGTCTTTAGGTAGTACGCAGTTCGCCAGAAAACGTAAAACGTAAAAAAGGTGACTTTATACGTCAAACGAGGTATATATTTGAGTTTAATAATATATACACTGAGGCAGGTTAGAAATACCGAGTATGACACGCTGAGAAATCAAAGTCAAATATGCTTTATTGAAATTAAGGCACTCATATGGCACTTTTGTTTCGTACGTTTTCAAAAAATACTTGAACATTACAGCGAGATGGTGGCAATAATAACATTCTTAAAATTATGAGTTTCATCTCTTATCTATCAAAGGTAATCCTTATAAAGATCACCAATGATTGTTTGTAACCCGCCAAACTCAATAGATACTATTACATATGGTATTACATATTCCAATTTTACTCTATCAGATATATTTATGCGTGCTAGTAGTCTATCCACATACCACCAGCAGAATAATATACTCAATCATATGTGTAAATACCTACACACCAGTTTTTTTCGTTCATTTGACATCGCGGTTCGTTTCGTTTGGTGTCCTATGGCTTCTGTCGTTTACGATGGGTTCACGTACAGTGAAGCGTTACCCTGTTACACTTTACGGTGGTTTGCTTATGAAACGGTAGCGAAATAGTCAACAGTAAAACTTTCAGTGGATTGTTACATTGGAGCCAACTACATTAAGGCCGCCGGATCCCGTGTGTGCTTCCATGGGCGTTCCCTTATGCCGATTTTATGTTGTATGAGCGAAATACAGCTGTAACTTCCAATACGAGAAAATGTATATTACATTTTGCTGAATCCTTAGAAGCTGACAATGCAGGGGATTTCTTAAGAGAGCCTCGGGCTAGGTAAGGGTAGGCGCGAGGCGAGTTTGTTACATAAAAATCCCGTTATCGCAACCAAGCTCCGCAGATTACTTTCTCGTTAAGAGGATATAAAACAAGAGTTCGTTTTCATCAAATAACTTTAAATGTACTTTTTATTTGTAATGTAGGGCTTAAGCATTTTATTTAAAGTTGGCTGCGACTTTTGTTTATTTCTAACAAAGCTTCCTATCAATCACAAACTCCGAGATAACGAACACTTTAAGCCAAGAAAAATAACTATATTTTGCATTGAACACAAAAGAAAATTGCGAGGGGAGTATTGTTGTTGCGTAATATGGCTCCTGTAATTATTTTGCTTAAAAGAATAACACTCCAGAGTCATTACTGGGCTGTCATAAAAAATACTGGAAGAGAAACTATTACAGGCGCGGTCCGAATTGTACAAGCGGCACCGGTGCTCGGTACAATTCACTTTATATTCCAAATTGTGCAAAAGTAATCAGTCGATTTATTCCTCTCGGCTCTGGAATGATCTCTCGGTTGCGGCGGCAAACACGCAATTTGTCGTGAGCGTTAAATCGACCGCAAACAAAACGGGCGGCGGCACTCACGCCACGTCATCATTCACCTGTGGTCGCCCATGGTAATGAGATGGACCTACTGTTCAACATATTAGACTGATTACAATTGTGCCGAAGCCCGCGCGGCACCCGATTTGAGGCACGAGTCGTCGCAATGGAATGTCAATTTAAAGGGTTCGATTAATTCATAACCGCAATTACAGCGGCATTCGCATTCATACGATAAATAACTCCGAAAAGTAATTTATTTATTGTGATAATTTTTAATCTTCATTCGAATTAACAATGCCGTATTACGGCACTACCTTTACCTATAGTACCTACCAATTATGGCCTAGGGAGGTAGACAAAATACAGAAATCGCTTGGATTAGTGATGATGCTTTAATCATGAGTAAGGACTAGATGACAGGATGATCTTCCTACCACCGGAATAACGCCATCTATTGAATTTGACCTGAAGTAGAACTTCCCATACAAACGATTGTGTTATTTTTCGACTGTTTCTTTGTGTTTTTCCAAATATAAGCTACCCTTTTAGAAACAATCTAGACAAAAAAAAAATTTGATTAGGCCATTTTTTAGTTTTTGGCAGACAGATGAACGGCAATGGTCTTTTATATATAGATAATAATTATTATTTCTACTCTTTCGCCAAAGGTATGTTGAGTTTTTATTTCACCACCAGTTAGCCCTTGACTGCAATTTCACCTGGTGGTAAGTTACGATACAGTCTATCCGTAGATCAGTAGTTAGGTCTAGATTGCAGCGGCCTAACCTGTTAGGCGAATGGCAGTTGTATTAAAACACCTCGGTTTCTACAATTTAATTGATGTCTAATTGCATTCGGATGTCACAATACTTGCCTATGTAGGGTAGGTCTCCAGCGAAAATGATGCCACAATAACACATTTAGATGTATTAGTTTAACCGAAATTTAATTACCATTCAACAATCTCATGATGTAGAAGCTATAAAAATATTTGTTTCCGCTTTCAAATTACATAATATCAAAAGCTACCCCAAAAACCCGTGCTAAAGTTACTTCTAAATTAACCAGACCAATTCGCATACGCTTAAAACCACAGTAACTTACGTTGTGTTCAACAGAAGCGCACTTAGATTGCTTAGATGTGGTCAGCACAGTAATGAGATGGGCCTTTATTCACCTGCATTTCATTGTACAAACAACAAAGGCCAACATTTCTCGAGATAAGCTCTACATGCTTCAAAACAAAACTCGTTCATCTTTATATTACACAGTTTCCAATGACAAAACCCATGAGTTTATGTATAAAAGCTATAGAATAGGATGTTTTTATGAGTAAATATTTCTTAAACATATAAAAAAATTAACGACTTCATTGAATAAAATATTAAGCATTTTATCTCCATTTAAGTTACAAAAAATAGAATACTTCATCATATCAACCAATTACCGGCACACGCCAGGGCACGGGTCTCCTGCCACAATGAGAAGGGATTAAGGCCGTGGTCCACCAGGCTGGCCCAGTGCGGATTGGTGGACTCCACACACCTTTGAGAACATTATGGAAGAACTCTCAGGAATGCAGGTTTTGCTCACGTTGTTTACCTATACCGTTTAACCAAGTGACATTTAATTATTTAAAACGCACAGAAATCGGGTCAGAGGTGCGTACTGGGATTCGAACTCGGCCCTCGAAAGCTAAGTTGAGCTTTTAGCCACTGGGATATCACCGCTTCACTCCTTATGAAACAATTATTTTGAGTCCTTTAAGAAAATGCATATACTAAACGGAAAATTGGTAGTGATTTACGAGTAGTTGGTCGTACTTTGAAAATGAAAACATCAAAAAAGATATCCGATTTAATTTTTTTTAATGCTAGACAGTTTGTTCATTTTTAGATAGCATCTTATATAAGGTTGCTTTTAAACACAATCATATGATATTTTTAGTGTCATATCCAGAGATTGAATACAAGAGGATTATTTGTATTGTTTCCACAACTTGTACTTTGTTTCTTTGAATAGGAGATAGATATCTGGGCTTCAGTTTATAAAGTAAACTTACTGTCGCAAACATTTACCGCAATATCGGCGGGATACCGATACAATGTTTCATAGTATTTCTTTATTATATTAGTACAATTATCTGCCAGTCTATATCCCAGCTCAACTATGCATTCTTAGAATGACCTAAGTAATTGACAACTCTGTTAAGTAAGATAGTTCCAAAGAACAATACATGATACTCTTTGGGAAAAATTTAATTAAACTTATTTCATCAATCTGAATCAGAATATTTTTTATTGTGGTGATGATATATATTTTTTAAATTTAGATATAAAAATTATATGTAATGAAAAGCGAAAATATTAAATTGCTTCTTAATATACTCTGCATATTAGTAATATTGAAAAAGTGCCTACTCAACATCAATAAAAACCCAAAATGGCCAATGATATCAAAAAATATCAGCGCAAAAGATAATTAAATTGGATTTATTACGTGAATAAAATGGCATTTTTATCGACTAAGTGAAAATTAAAAACGTCCATTTGCTTATAATTCCCTGTTCAAAATAAATTAACCTGACAAAAAATGGAAACTCCTTCCAGCCCCACGCTGAAGTTCAAACCAGCAGTAAAGTTTTACAAAGTTTCCAATAGATACTATATTATGAAAATCCAATAAGGATGACAATATCCTTATCCCTAGTAGCGACATTGCTTTTGACATTAAATTATAAGGGTCATAAATAAAAGTAATTGTTCTAAGTAGCGGGAGATTTTTCCATAATTTTATTATAAAAAAGTTGGGGTACCATTTGGAATGGCCCCACAACCCGGGCGATAATCCACAGGGGAACGTAGGTCCAGGCTAAAGTTACCGCAGAAATGATTTTGCAGATAAATGACATAAAAGGATTTTCACGACGTTATACTGAATTAACGGATCTTTAGACGCTAAGTTTTACCGGGCGTAATTAACTTGGCCTTAGCAATTAAGACGGTTAATAAAGGGGTGCGTAGTGAGATGCTTTGAGATAAATAATGCTAGGAATCCTTTAATATAAGCCAAACAGCCGTGTAAGTTAGTTTGTGGCAAGTTCAAAAACATTAAAGGAATTTATGAACGATGTTCTAATCCTATTTTTGTTTTTATAGAGTGAGTGCACGAATAAGATTAGTTCGTACAGTGAAATTTAAAAAAGACTTTGAAAATGTGCCAATTTTTGTAAATTATATTTGTTATTAATATTAATCAATATATTTGTCTATATCCTTGGTGACACTAAATCATTGGGTACTTTGATTTCAGATTAGATTTCTGTTCATATACTGCCCATATAGTTCTAGGCACTTATATTCTATTTTTGAATACATTAGAACTACTAAGTGCTGTTAAAAAACTTTAAGTGCTTATTTTAATCGAATGCGATTACTTCTTAACAACTTAAGCAATATAACGTACGCTAAGGACACAAATATTTATTTATATCTCCTGCTTTTTCTAGCATTTCTTTTTAAATAATACGATAACCGTCTGTTTTCTTGGACTTAAAGGTATTCTTTGTCCTTTTCGAGGATTAAATGTATCTCCTTGTTATGTTATATTGAAATCTTTCCATTTGGTGATGGTGGTGAAGGGGAAGGTCGGTGACTGTATTCTGATCTGCCGTGTACAGTTACTGATATAAATATTAGTTTTCTTTTTACTAACTAAACAACTTGTATACCTACATAATATTACACGCATTAATATGCGTAAGTTTGAATGAAATAAAAAAAGGAACACAATTAACTTTGGAATACACAATAACTAAGGGTAATCAGGTTTCTATTCAAGTTGAAAATTATTGTTTGGATATCGACTAGTTATTAGTTGCACGCCTGAAGCATATAAGTAATAACAATGAAAGAAGTCGTTAAACGGCACAAAGCGAACGAACCAATGCCTCCATAATTACAACACCATGGACTTATTTGTCGGGCGAGTGCCCTGTTTATTGTTCGAAAACCTGACAATATAAGGCTGCACTCAATATTCCCCGGTCTAAGAATGGATGACTTTTCAATTGTTGCCAGTCTATTTACCGAGTAAGGAGGCCGTGAATAGATTTCCACTATGTCATTTCCCGCACTCACAATTTTTTAACCATCCCCCTCTTTGTGGGTAAGCTTTAGGAAGTGATTTGATGAAACACATTCTTTAATATGTATTGTTAAAGTGCCGGGCTTCTTAATGCTTCATTGACGTTCAATTCCTGGTTCGATTTATTGCCATCCGATCTTTGAGAGGCATTTATGTTGGCGAATGGTTTAACACAAGAATATCGGTACGATGTGGTAATTCTTTCTTATGTAAAAAAGAAAACAGATCAGTGTCTTTTGAAACAATTACTTAATTTTTTGAAATAACTATAAATTCAAAGTTTAAGGCCTTCATTTTATCAAAATATTAGTTAGGCATTATTATTAGCTAGATATATCTAACCTGCTCGTATTTCGTTATTCAATATTCCACATTATGTTAAAATACTTATAAGAATTCTCCTCCTAACAATCTAAGCGACTCTCAACATTGTTACCTCCGACAATATTTAACGTTTATTCCACCATCGTGCGCGTAAACCCCCAAGGTAATACCCATACATACACAAGCGGACAGTTTCGCATAAGGCTAGGAGATATCTAACGGAAAACAGAGACGTGTTAAAATGCTTCCCAGTATTTTCTATACCACTTCTCGCCGCTCCCTCCGGGGACCCGAGTCTCCCACTAACGTTATACTAACGTGTAAATAGACTTATTGCAATAGGGAGATACTGCTGGGAACTAGTTAATATTTAAATAAAGGTTATGAGATAAACGAATACAGGCCTTTATGGATGTTATTAATCGAGTTGTGTGCTTATAGTTGATGAGCTCGCGGTACCGTACACATGTGTCACAAATTTAATGATGTCTTTAACGTTTTTTTAATCTAAAACTCAGTGTACAAAGGTTATTTATATAAATAAAACTGTCTATTATTTTATTTTTATATATTTTATTAAGTTGGTTATAAATAACTGGTAGAATACATTTTAGCAATTTTAGCATTATTATAGAAGTATTAATTTTTTACTAAAATAACTATCTGAAACAGTCGAGGCTTTGCACTTAATTGTACTTCTGTTAATAAAATTCAATGAAAAGGTACGAATGCTAAAATGTATTCTACCAGTTATTTATAACCAAGTTAATAAAATATATATAAATAAAACTGTGCAAAGCCTCGACTGTTTCAGATAGTTATTTTAGTAAAAAATTAATACTTCTATAATAATATAAATTAATAAATCTAAATATGCCTTTACAGACAAAGCGCTTAAACCTATAATTTATTTGCATTTTCGTTAAAAAAGTCGCTATTCATATTTGAATTTATAACATTATTATAACATTCAAATTATAATAATATAGGCCAGCTAGTGTCTGTATGCATAACAAAAACTCTCTACATATTAATTGTACCTACTATCCAAAAAGTGTCCACCACTAGACTGGTCTAACGTGGTGGACACTTTTTAACTAACTACGGACTCAAAATTTCTCAGTGTGGCAGAAGACCCGTGTCCTGTAGTGTACCAGTAATGGGTTGATATAATCATGATGATGATTCAAAAACTAACTTTTACATTGTAGCTAATATTGTATTAAATTTAATGATACTAAAAATATAAAACTCATTCATACTCGTATTCTCCTCAATTATGTCTCAGTAAGGCGAGGAACCCCAAAAACTGTCTTTAACACCACTGATTACGGTATAATCCCGTGAGTGTTGGATTCAAGTTTATCTTATATACATCTCGTTGTACGCTCTCTACACTGTACGATGCATCCTCAACCGCGACGTCCCACGAGAGTTTCGCTTGAGCGGAACTCGATATCGTATCGATGCAACTTTGCACTCTCGGTTCCGTTATGGAAGCGTAATCGCGATATGTCGTTCCCGGTAAATACTTACTCGTGAATAATAAATACTGGTTGCAATTATAGAAATGTACTTTTTGCATCCACTCTTGTAGTACTTGTTACCGACATCGGTACATGCATTGACTAAAATGGCGAAATGTCATGTTACCGAAATTGCAGCCTGTAATTCCAAATGGAAGCTTGATCAAGGCAAGGTAAAATCTCTGCAGACCCATCGTATCTCAAGCCGTAATTCTGGTGGTAACATGGGTTAAACCTATGGCCCAACTGGTGGTAAATGGAAAACATCACCTATAAACATGGGTCTGAAATTACACCGGTAACCACTCCCTTCAGAACGGAAACGAACAAAATAAAACAATGCAGCTTGCTGGCAGAAATCAAGATGGCGGTAGTAGGTACTTGCCCGGACGAGCTCTGTGACAAAAAGCTCTACTACTGCCAAAAACGTTATCCAAAGATCAAAACCGGTTGGTGAGAAATGATGGTACCTTTTTGTATTTTATCCATACACTGTATTAAATCCCCTAATTGGATTATAAACAATAATTTAGCGTACTGAAATTCTTAGTCGCTTCGTGATATAGATTTTCTGGTACCTAAAGTGGGTTCGCAGGAAATCCGGCAGTCGAAATCGAAATACAATCGTTACAAAGCAAAAAATTCACAATACTGCCTCAGGAAGGTTGACAAAAACAAAACTTATTTATATGATACCCAAGCTTTCTGGTTTATGACTTAATTTACTTACTTAATATACCTAATATCGTGTTATGTCAATATTATATCTGATTTAGGTAAAAGCCTGATTTTTCTTTTAATTATACTTAACTAGAAAACCTAATCTTTATGTATTTTTAATGTTGTTAGTTTGACCAAAATGTTAATGAGAAATGAAAGTTAAAAAAATAGATGCATTAATTGTGATGCAACAGACAAATCTTCAAGATGTATAAGTTCTTTAAATCAAATCGCTATTACTAACGCTTATGGTAGCAATCTACGTAGTGACTACGAAATAAACGTTGTTATACAGTAAATTAATAGTAATAGACATAATATTAACAAGGGCTGGTTCCCCACAAGATGCATCTAAGCCCAGACTCTTAACGTTCCCATAGGAGACTGCCACGTGCTGCCACTTAGCAGTCGGTGAGTACACATTTAGAATTCCACAAAACTAGGACCAAAGAACCTTATATCATGGTAAATAGAGATCGAAATGGCCTGCAAAGTAATTGTGCGATAGCATCGCCAGTTCTCTAGAAGCTTAGGAGTGTAAGAATTGCCTCGACATGTACAAAAATAGTGAATTGAAGTGTTTTGTACATTGAATCTTACTTTTGAAAAATCTAGGAAATAGTGAGTTTACTCGGGGACCGGAAAAGCAATAGTCATTTTGTATAGAGTTTATTTAGGTCCTCCAATGGTATTGAGGTATCAGGTCGGGTCATCAGGGTGTGAGGCATAATGCCAAAACGTTGTCTCTACAAGGAAATTGATTTAAAATATACACATACACTGTAACAGTGGTTAGCCGCATAGTAATCAACGGCGGTGCATGAGTTCAATGAGTAAATTGTATGTGTTTTATTGCGTCAAAAACGACAACTATGTGTTATATAATATGCGTATATTACATACAAAAGATAATCCTGTGTCTATCAACCTCAGGCATTTTGAAGCCTCATAAGCTTGTTATTACACCGGCAACCACGCTCTTCAGACCCGAATACAGCACAGCTACTTGACGGCAGAAATAAGAATGGCAGTAGTAAATCCCGGGACGAGCTTTGTCAAAAAAAACTCTACTATTACTAGAAAAATTATACTTATTTTTGATAGCCAGCTTATTATGGAAGTCTTGAGGATATAACTAGTACTGTAACAAATACAGGTACAACTAGTAATGTAAGCTTTACATGTTTGAATGCGCTATTCACAGTTATTAACTGTCCAAATAGGAAAAAAATCCTGTTTGAATTAGAACGCACATTTATTATAGAAGGCTATGTAGCTTTATTGTTTTTTTATTTGTTA